>NW_004524694.1:2627671-2632076 GCF_000260255.1 Octodon degus | reverse complement strand
TGAATGAATGAATGAATGAATGAATGAATGAATGAATGAATGAATGAATGAATGAATGAAATTACTAGAACTTGATGGACTCATGGGTAGCTTCCTTTAAAGGATCCTTTCCGTGTTTGAAAGCACTACCAGAGGGGGGAAAAATCATGTGAACGCAAAAGTCAAATGACTTTTAAGTTATTTCAGAGTGAATTGAGCTAGTAAGTCACATGAAACAGGCCCTTGTCTTTAAGGCTTAAATATGGGAGCCCTAAATACAGTACATTTTTTATTTCGATGCATGAAAATTTTTCAGTTATGATAACCTTAACTGATGACTAAACCTACTGTTTTTAAATAGGAAAATCACGTATATTTCACTGATGGATGTCATGAACATTTAAGACAAACCAATCATTCCAGGGCACTGGTAAGCACTTAAACATTGAGTTTTCCCTTTTAACCAGTTCTAATCTGATTTTGCATTTTCCTTCATGAATAGTAAGGCCAAGGTTTGAAGGATTAAACACACACACACACACACACACACACACACACACAGAGTTATATAAGTAAATATCAGTGGATGATCGATCATCTTAAAGACAAGCGATGTGCAGAAAGAGCACCCAACAGGTCGAGACAGGACGCCTGCGAGCTCGTGGCCAACCCTGGGAGCTACAAAAGTGAGCACAAGGCCAGTCTGAATTGTATAGCAGGACCCTGTCTCACAAAAGGAAGAGAGAGAGAGAGAGAGAGAGAGAGAGAGAGAGAGAGAGAGAGAGAGAATTATAATATAGCAAACTAACATCTGATTTGAATCACCAACCAATTATTAAAACAATTAAAATATTTTGTTATAGGACTAAGTCCTGGACTGGACCCAGTGGGGGCATGAGAGCAGGGCTGCGGCATTCACTGGCATCTGCTATTCTTGTACTTGCCCATAAGCACAGTTCTGCAGCCATGGCATCAATGGGCAACTTAGTATTATTATTTTAGTGTTATTATTTTCCACCTCCTTGTACAGTGTTCCCTCAGGTCTGACCAGTACTACCATCAAAGCTGCAGTGTATTTATAATTTAGTATATGTCAATACATACACTGGCATTAATGCCCATTCCCAAGTATTAGCATTTCCACTTTAAGATGAGGCAAGAGACACACAAGGGAGAAGCTAAGGACTTCAAGAACAGAGCTGGAAACTAAGCCCTGGAATCCATGACTGGAATCTGAGCTAAAAATTGAAATATCTCTAGATGAGCCAGTCCTCAAAAGGTGCAGAGATGGTGTTGCAACTGTAATCTCAGCACTTGGGAGGCAGAGGCAGAAGGATCACAGTAAACTGGAGGCTACATACTAATGAGTTCAAGACAGTTCAGACTCTCTTTCTAAAAGGGGGTGGGGTAAACAGAGGCCCAAACAAAGAAAACCTCTGGCTCTTTTTGGGTATTAATCTACCCATAGGACACTGAAGAGGGGCAATTCAGGGAGTGGCACCCTATACAGAGCAGAGGGGTGACCTTTTTTAGTGAACTTTACATTGATTTGGGAGCTGCCAACATGTAAAGGGTCCTCAGAGTTTGAGATGGGATCACCAGGGCTTCCAAAGGATCCTTAAGAAATAATACTTGTAGAGTGAACAGAGGAAGAATCTCTAATGGAGATGGAGGAATGTGTAGAGGGAAAAACCAGGGAGATGTACAGCCTCAGAAACTAGGAAGATGTTGGCAAGAAAGGAGTAGCCAATAGCAAAGATCCAAAGGAGGAGCAGCCAATAGTGTGGTCTTGAGTGGTATAACTGAGTAGCTGGAAGATGGAAAAAAAAAAAAAATCCACAGTAAAATATGAGCAAGCTTGATTTAACAACACATTAAAAGGATCATATATCATGACACCAAGTGGGGTTATTCTCAGGAATGCAAATATAGCTCAGAAGTAGAAAGTTAATGCCAATATATCATATGAACAAAACAACAGGGGAAAAATACACTATTATCACAATTATTTCTGAAAAGGCATTTAACAAAATCAAACACCCTTTCATGATAAAAACACTCAGAAAACTAGACATATGAAATTCCTCAAGATGAAAAAGTTGAGCTAGGGAGACAGCTCAGTGGAATAAGAGCTTGCCTGGCAAGCATAAGTCCCTGAGTTCGATCCCTGATACCACCAAAAAACAAAACAAACAAACAGATGAAAAAGTATGGCTCAATGATCTAAATATAACATCCAAAACATAAAAATCTTAGAAGAAAATATAGGGATAAGCCTTCACAACACTGGATTTAACAATATATTTTTAGATATGACATCAAAAAAGCAATCAGCAAAAGAAAACATAGATAAATACCCAAACTTTTTTGGGTAGTCATGGTGGCACAGGCCTGTAATCCCAGCACTAAGAAAGGCTGAGAGAGGAAAACTGCAAGTCTTGCCCGGCCTACTTAGTTACTTAGGAAGACACTGTCTCAAAATAAAACATAAAAAGGAGTGAGGCTGTAATTCAGTGGTACAGAGCCCTTGGTTCAATTTTTACTACGTCTAAATAGTCAATTAATTTTAAAATTTTTGAGAATCAAATTATCAAGACAGTAACAAGAAGTACCAAAATCCTGTAATCCTAGCACTGATTAGGCTGAGGTAGGAGGATCACCATGAAGTTGAGGCCAGCCTGGTTTATACAGTGAGGTTAAGGCCAGCCTGCATTACAAAGCAAGATTCTGTCTCAAAAAAGAAAAAGAAAAAGAAAACATACAGAATAAGATTTTAAACCCATATATCTATCTGATAAGTTACCATAATAAAGGATATCTAAAATTCAATAATTAAATGGAAACCCTATTAAAAATGGATAAAGGACTTGAATAGATAGGTTTCACAGAAGATATACAAGTGGCCAAAGTCACATGAAATGATTTTGTTCAACAGTCATTAGGAAGATGCAAGTTAAAAACCATAAGGAGATCAGCTCCCATTGGCTATCATAATCTATAATCAAAAATGGAGACAAGTGTTGGCAGGAATTTAGAAAAATTGGAACCCTCCTACAGTTCTGGTGGGAATATAAATGGCGTAACCACCTCAGAGAACAGTGTGCAGTTCCTCAAGACACCGAACATACTGTTCCCACATAACCCAGTAATTCCATGCATAAATATATACTCAAGAAAACTTAAACATCTGTAGACACACACACACACACACACACACACACACACACACACACACAATTGTAAATAGATGTCCATGAAGCTTATTCATTAACAGCCCCAAGGTAGAAGCAACCCAAATGGCCATCAGCTGAAGAACAGAATATTATTTGTACACAAAAAGTTATGAGATACTGATATATGTTGCAACATGGCTTGACTTGGAAACACTGTGCGCAGCAAAAGAAGACAGATGCAAAGATGATTCCCTTACATGAACCATTCGGAGCGGGCAAAGCTGTGGGGACAAAAGCAGATTCTTGACTGGGCCAGAAGTGAAGGGACAGGAAAAATGGGGAATTACCACTGACAGGCCCGGGATATTTGTGTGGGATGCTGATGAAAACATCCTGGAATTAGTGACAGCATGCAACCTCGTGAATATACAAAACCCCACTGAAGCCAAAAAGAATGAAATATACCTACAATTTTTTAAAAATAGTGATTTTTAACTCACCCTTGACAGCAAAATATATATTTTTTGTTTTTTCAATTTTGGCCAATTCGATAGGAGAAAAACTATTTAATTTTCACTCTTTATTAACAATAAAATGTAATAATCATTTCTATTTCTTCATTGGTGATTTGTCTGTTCCAGGGCTTTGCTCATTGCTATACTGGTTCCTCATCTTTTTCTTATTATTTTATAAAAATTCTTCATCTTATATGATTAACAGCCCTTTGCCACTTTTCCTTGTCTGTTATTTGCCTTTTGGTTTTTTTATGGCACCTAATGTACAAAGACTTCTCATATTTACATAGTCAAAACCATTCAGCTTTCTTTGTGACTTTGTGTGTTGATTTAGTTCTTAGAAATCCCTGCTTCCTACCCTCCATATCCTGCCATTCATAGGGGAAGAGAAATAGTTCAGTTTTATTCTGCTTATGACTGTTTGGTTTCCTTATATTTCACTCATAAGCGGGGAAAAAGCAATCACAGGAGGGGAGACACTAGATGCCCGCTTTCTTGATGGCCGCTCCCAGACCCCAAGGGAGGCAGATGCAGTGGGTACCCGTCTCTGACTGCTACACTGTGAGAGAATGGCCACTTCTAAGTGATCTCTGCCAGGGAAAGGAAGCCATAAATACACAGGGAGCTCCTGAGAGAGCCCACAAACTCAAAGCCCCACTTCTATCATCCTTGAAAAGTACTCTTTGTGCAGTACTAGAGATTGATGGGGCCGGGGAGATGCCTCAGTAGAATAAGCGC
>NW_004524694.1:2616835-2627571 GCF_000260255.1 Octodon degus | reverse complement strand
AAAACTGCAAGTCTTGCCCGGCCTACTTAGTTACTTAGGAAGACACTGTCTCAAAATAAAACATAAAAAGGAGTGAGGCTGTAATTCAGTGGTACAGAGCCCTTGGTTCAATTTTTACTACGTCTAAATAGTCAATTAATTTTAAAATTTTTGAGAATCAAATTATCAAGACAGTAACAAGAAGTACCAAAATCCTGTAATCCTAGCACTGATTAGGCTGAGGTAGGAGGATCACCATGAAGTTGAGGCCAGCCTGGTTTATACAGTGAGGTTAAGGCCAGCCTGCATTACAAAGCAAGATTCTGTCTCAAAAAAGAAAAAGAAAAAGAAAACATACAGAATAAGATTTTAAACCCATATATCTATCTGATAAGTTACCATAATAAAGGATATCTAAAATTCAATAATTAAATGGAAACCCTATTAAAAATGGATAAAGGACTTGAATAGATAGGTTTCACAGAAGATATACAAGTGGCCAAAGTCACATGAAATGATTTTGTTCAACAGTCATTAGGAAGATGCAAGTTAAAAACCATAAGGAGATCAGCTCCCATTGGCTATCATAATCTATAATCAAAAATGGAGACAAGTGTTGGCAGGAATTTAGAAAAATTGGAACCCTCCTACAGTTCTGGTGGGAATATAAATGGCGTAACCACCTCAGAGAACAGTGTGCAGTTCCTCAAGACACCGAACATACTGTTCCCACATAACCCAGTAATTCCATGCATAAATATATACTCAAGAAAACTTAAACATCTGTAGACACACACACACACACACACACACACACACACACACACACACAATTGTAAATAGATGTCCATGAAGCTTATTCATTAACAGCCCCAAGGTAGAAGCAACCCAAATGGCCATCAGCTGAAGAACAGAATATTATTTGTACACAAAAAGTTATGAGATACTGATATATGTTGCAACATGGCTTGACTTGGAAACACTGTGCGCAGCAAAAGAAGACAGATGCAAAGATGATTCCCTTACATGAACCATTCGGAGCGGGCAAAGCTGTGGGGACAAAAGCAGATTCTTGACTGGGCCAGAAGTGAAGGGACAGGAAAAATGGGGAATTACCACTGACAGGCCCGGGATATTTGTGTGGGATGCTGATGAAAACATCCTGGAATTAGTGACAGCATGCAACCTCGTGAATATACAAAACCCCACTGAAGCCAAAAAGAATGAAATATACCTACAATTTTTTAAAAATAGTGATTTTTAACTCACCCTTGACAGCAAAATATATATTTTTTGTTTTTTCAATTTTGGCCAATTCGATAGGAGAAAAACTATTTAATTTTCACTCTTTATTAACAATAAAATGTAATAATCATTTCTATTTCTTCATTGGTGATTTGTCTGTTCCAGGGCTTTGCTCATTGCTATACTGGTTCCTCATCTTTTTCTTATTATTTTATAAAAATTCTTCATCTTATATGATTAACAGCCCTTTGCCACTTTTCCTTGTCTGTTATTTGCCTTTTGGTTTTTTTATGGCACCTAATGTACAAAGACTTCTCATATTTACATAGTCAAAACCATTCAGCTTTCTTTGTGACTTTGTGTGTTGATTTAGTTCTTAGAAATCCCTGCTTCCTACCCTCCATATCCTGCCATTCATAGGGGAAGAGAAATAGTTCAGTTTTATTCTGCTTATGACTGTTTGGTTTCCTTATATTTCACTCATAAGCGGGGAAAAAGCAATCACAGGAGGGGAGACACTAGATGCCCGCTTTCTTGATGGCCGCTCCCAGACCCCAAGGGAGGCAGATGCAGTGGGTACCCGTCTCTGACTGCTACACTGTGAGAGAATGGCCACTTCTAAGTGATCTCTGCCAGGGAAAGGAAGCCATAAATACACAGGGAGCTCCTGAGAGAGCCCACAAACTCAAAGCCCCACTTCTATCATCCTTGAAAAGTACTCTTTGTGCAGTACTAGAGATTGATGGGGCCGGGGAGATGCCTCAGTAGAATAAGCGCTTCCCCGGCAAGTGCAAGGGTCTGAGTTCAATCCCCAGTTCTGCCAAAAACATAAAAAATAGAGATTGAACTGGGATCTTCCTGTGAGCTACTCTCAGGCCTTTTTTACTTTTTCATTTGAGTCAGGGTCTTGCTAAGTTGCCTGGGCAGGACTCAAACTATTACCCTGCTGCCTCGGCCTCCCAGGGTGAGGTGCTCCAGTCCTTAGAAGGCTGGTGAAGAAAGCTGGCCAACTGGCTTTGTCTCAGTAGCCGCCAGACAGCAAGCGGCGGTGTAGCTTTCTGTCGGTAAGCTGAACCCACAGTTATGATGCCCCTGGGTCCAGCCCACCCATGTGGAGCTTGTTACAGGAGCAGCAGTATCACCCCAGGTTACAAACTGCTATGACTACTGCATTTCCTTATGACTTCCTGGAACAAGAGCGGAATGACTAGGCATTCCTTCTCGGAATGTGGTGGGATGGCGCGCAGCACACAAAGATTCCAACTTGGTAGCTTCCCTCTGGGCTGTAACATTTTCCTAAAAGTGGCTCAGGTTGCTGCGCTCCTATCCAGCGCTCCAGGGCTTTGTACGAGTCATCCACCAAGGCGAGCAGGCAGGGGGAGCATACCTGGCTCAACGGAATTCATTTCATCCTGGGATGAAAGGATTTCCTCAGAGTTCCCAGCTCCTTACTCCATCTCAACTTTATTTGCTTTCTTGATAAAAGGAAACTCACTGGTTTGAATATTTGTTTTTCTATCAAGACTTTTTTTACTCCTATAAATACATATTCCCTAATCCATGAATAATTGCAGAGGGGCAGTGAATAGCAGGATCAGAAACATTCTCTTAAAGCTCTGGCTGTCTGGAGATTTCAATGGGAATATTACCTCTCTCCTGGGAATCACTTTAGGGAAAACTGTCTGCCTCAGACAGAAACAATTTAACAATCTGATAAGTATTACTGGATTGGTAACATGTTTTTTACAACTGGCCCGACTGAGATTTTCTTCTTTCTTGCTTTGTTTGTTGTGTGGCGTTATATTGCTGTGTTTCCGAGGCAGGATCCAGGCTGGCCTGGCCTCATATTCTTCCTTGCAGCCCTGCTGAGCTACATTCCCAGCCACCGCCCTCCCACCCACTTTGAGGCGGGGTCTTGCTAAGTCATTCTGTTGCCCAGGCTGGGCTCGATGATGATGATCCTGCCTCAGCCTCCAGGAACGCTGGGGTTACAGGCGTGCACCACTTTGCCTGACTTCTGATTCATATTTCTAGATATGGAAGTAGTACGAGAGCTTGTAAAACTACATTATCCTCATCCTGCTTATCTCTGTTTGGGAGGAAGGCCCTTTACGTTTCAAAACTGATGATAGTAGTCTTTAACTCGTTTGTTTCTGGCATATGCTCAGTTTATTACTCCTCTCTTCCATTCAGTTTCTGTTAAAGTGCTCAGTGTGTCAGTGGGCAGTAAAGTAGGTAAATTTATTTCTTTGAGAATACAGCCTGGTGGTGTTTGGCCTGATTTTGGAGAAGCTATATTCTCTTGGTTGGCATCCAGTGAGCACTCTGAGGGTAAGGACTGAAAAGTCACACAAATTTGGGATTATATCCCACTCATCTAATTTACAATCCATGGAAACAGGTGAATAATTAACAACCTCTCTAGTGGCATAAGCACCTGCCTAGCAAGGTCCTGAGTTCAATCCCTGGTGCCACAAAAGAAAAAAAAAATAATAAAGAACCTCTCTAAACTTGTTTCCTAATCTATAAAAATAAAAATATAGCTCCGAGGATTATGTGAAACAATCCATGCAAAGCAAATTTGAAGTACTTTAAATGGTGTTAATTATTCAGCCCTTGAAAAAAAAAAAAGTGAGAAGGGAAGGTACAGTTAAAATGGAATAAACATACTTCACCGTATTTTCCCCAACTGTCAAACCCAAGAACTGTCAACCAAGGATCTGATAGCCAGCAAATCATCCTCCAGAAGGTCTCTGTGATTCAGCCTCCCAGAATTCTAGGACTGCAGGCACGCAGCACCATGTCCAGCTTGCACATTCTTTTATGACAGATATGGAATATTCATCAAGAAAGAACATCACCCACTGCACTGGTGCATGCATGTAATCCCAGCACTCAGGAGGCTGAGGCAGGAGGACTGACTGCTATGACTTGAGACCAGCCGGGGCCATGTAGTAAGTTTAAGGCCTGAACTACACAGTGAGATCCTGTGTCAAAGACAAAGGAAGGAAAGAAGAAAGGGGGAGAGGAAAAAAGGTAGGGAAGAAGGGAGAGAGGAAAGAGGGAGATAGGCAGGCAGGCAGGAAGGCAAGAAAGAAAGAAGGAAAAATAAAAAGAAAATATCTTGTGCCATACATCAAGCCTTAACAAATGTAAAAGTATTGACATGAAGTAAGTATATTGTGATTTTGACAAAAGTAAATTAGAAATCAGTAACAGAAAGGTAACTGAAAAATCTCAAAAATGTTTGGCAATTAAATATGTCTTATGGTCAAAGAAGGAGTTTTGAGAAAAAGTAGAAAATGTTTTCAAATTCATGAAATGAATGTACAACATATCAAAACACGTGGGGTGCACAGAGCTCAGAAGGAAACTTACAGCATGAGATGCTTAATGAAGGGGAAAGGGGACCAGCCAAATAGCTCAGAGGATTAAAGCGCCTGCAAGCAGGCCCAAGGGCTGAGGGTTTAATGCTGAGGACTGTGGTGCCGACCCTGCCCCAGGGTCATGCTGAAATGGCAAATGAGACCCACACCAGCAATCCCAGCTCTTGGGAGGCTGTAAACAGGTGGATCACTATGAGTCCAGTCTAGTAGTGAGAACCTGAACACCCTGTAGACCCTTCCCTAAAATAAAAAGGGTGAGGGGGGAAGGATTCAAGTCAATATTCCACGCTCTGCTCTGAGAGACTGCCTCAGAAAAAGAGGAGCAGAGTGAATTCATATCAAGCAGAAGAAAGGAAATAATGAAGAGCAAAATTAATGAAATTGAACAGGGACATAAAGCAGTGAAAACATCAATGAAACAAAAGCTGGTATTTTCAAAAGATCAATAAGTAATTAATCTCTAGTTGAACTGGCAAAAAAAAAAAAAAGATAAAACAGAAATTACTAATAAGAAAAGGATATCATTTCAGACCCATCAGCCATTCAAATAAAAATAAGGGAGTAACATGAACAATTCTGCACAGAGAAATTCAACTTGAGGTGAAATGGACCAATTCCTCAATACTACCAAACTATTAAAATTCACCTAAAAAAAATTATCCCAGATTAAATAATTAAAATCTTCATACACTTACACACAAAATACAAGTGAAATTTGTTACACTAACAAATTTCTATCCAACATTTGAAGGAGAAATAATATCAGTTCAACACAATCTCTTCCGAAGGAAGGATTAAGAAGAAACGATGAGTTTGCCTGACTGAATTAAACTTTTAAGTAGAAGGTGAGCCCAATTTGCTTGTGGATTTACAAGATCAAGCTTGACAAAGGTTGGTAAGTAAAATTTTCTGTGCAAATAGAAAAGTTGAGCCAGCTCATTGTATGCACAGGTGGGTTTTCGTACAACCAAAATAGAAAAGACTGCTTACTTTTATCTCCATTGCCATCTTCATGTTTAATTCCACTCTTCGTTCTGTTTTCATCTTCTGAGTTTTCTACTTCTTCAATAACCATCCTTTTCCCTTTGTTTTGGGGCTTAGATGTGGGTTCACAATTCTTCATATTTCTTTCAACCTCTGACAAGATTTTCTGCAGTATAATCATACAAATGAAAATGTTTTTCTTTAAGAAAAAAAATGCCTCCAGGTAAGAATATATAAAGATATTAAAATATAAAGATAAGGGCTGATGAGATAGCTCGGCAGTCTAAAGAGCCTGCTTAGGCAAGCTTAGGCAAGCATGCATGGACTGCAGTTTGATCCTGGTACCACATGCCTTGCCAGCCCTGCCCCCAGGTGGGCTGAGCCAGCCACACACGAACACAAAAGTAAAAATTAGACTTTATGGAGGTGTATTTTTTCAAAACACCTTCATTGCTTTATTTGATCATAATTATATACACCCACTATATAAAAAACAACTTTAGAGTAACAAATATATTTTAGGTTTTATATTATGTTATGTATAAGGCCCACTTTTTAAGTTAATTTTTACAAGTGATTAAGATAAAAATGCATTTGGATAGGGCCCAAAAGTTAATATGTAAATGTGAAATTATATAAGGTAATAAAATTAAAAGTGGCTTTTCTTGTTTCAAATTTTTGTTAGTAATGTTCCATTAACACTTAATAACTATAACCATGTATAAAATAACCACAAACAGGACGCAGTAGACAAAGTAGGCAATCCAATAGGCGTCATGTGTAGAAATGTAGGGACAGCTTGTGGGAGGGATGCTCCCAGCTCTTTCTCCCATTTTGGACCATTCTGCAAGCAAAGGCACTAATCTGCGTTTGTTGTAGACAGTCTTTAAGGATGTCTCAAGAAGAGAACAATATTCCCTTAGAATATAGAAATGGCCTTGCCCTGGAGAGGACAAAGCAAGTTTGTTTGCTCTCCAGGTTAAGAGAGGCTATTTCCCTCTGGGCAGAGACTGGCCAGCTCATTTACGACCCATCATAAATGATGGGCGTTTCCTAAATTTGAGATTCCTCCTCCATCACACAAGGCCCCTGAGTGTGCAGCATCCATGTGGGCCACTCTGTGCCACGCCTGGGAGGAGCAATGACAAGAATGCGAAGCTCCTCTGTTCCGTGTGTCAGGAGTAGAAAGTCCTTTCTGTCTGACTCAAGGCATCTTGGATCCTCTGCTAACTCACCTTGTCAGTTTGCAAGTGGAGTAAAATCTCAGATCCTTCTCGGCCCCTGACACTTCCCTCTGCTTTTCAGTCTTGAAACAGAGCCCTGTGACTGCACCCGAGTTAGCCCACTCCTGCAAGTAGTGCAGGCTATCCATGATGCTGTTACCATGCCAACAACAGAAAGACTCTTCTATGCCATGCAGCTAATAGCACACCCCGCATCCTGCCTAGGAAACTTCTACTCTGCATAGTAAACCGAGATCAGCGCAGGGAACAGCCTTGCCCAGAACACTGGAGGAAAGAGAAAAATTAAATATTGGACACACATGGATAAGTCAGTGCTTTTGCACAATTTTTTTAAAGAATTACTTTTTTTCACTTCAAATCTATGTTAAATTTTCAGGTGCACGGGATATACTACTTTTTAAACCTGTGACCCAACTTTTGATGTAATTCATTCAGCAAGGCTGATGCAACTTTAATACATAAATTCAGAAACAGTAAATTACAGAATTAGGTGTGAAATCACTTTCTATACTTACCTTGGCCAAATCATTACCAGGTTCAACCTCCAGTACATTTCTCAAATCTTCCATGGCCTCCTCAAGCTTGTTTTGATGTTTATAAGTAGTGGCCCGGCGCAGAAGGGCTAAAATATTACCAAAAGGAAAGTAGTAAGTTTTAATATATGGCATTATGGTTATGACATGTTTTACAAGTGTAAAAATATAAGTAGTGTGGAACCCTGTAGGACGTAAGTGTACAAAGCTTAAGTACGCCTACTTCCACATCGTTGAATAGAAAGGAACCGGTCTTGTGGTAAGCAGAACAGGCTGCAGCAGGCAACATTGTCCTCTAAAAACCCAGGGCCTCTAATAGCATCTGGCCCGCCTAACCCTAACCCTAATCCTAACCCTAACCCTGGCTACCTCCCCTAAGGCGGAGAGCCTCCCCTGCCCCTCTCCCCTTCACAGGCCCCATGCTGTGCTGCATCATTGGGAAGTTTTTGCTAAAACAGCAGCATGTTCCTTACTATCTGCACTACTGTTTTCAGCACTTTCCGAAAACTTAGAAAGTCCCCCGTTGAAATGTGGTGCATTACTGAGCAGCCTCTAGCTCAGAATATGGCACAATTGTAAAATCCAGTCAAGCCATTTCTAAAATGACAGGGAGTTTCTTAGCATGGGGGACTGAGAATCCTGATGCCCAAGTCGGCTAAGTTCTGAAATGGAGCACACTGGTAATTTGCAACAGATTTTTGGGAAGGTTTTGATATGTAATTTTTTGATGATTTAACAATGATAACAAATGCCTTGTAGTCCCATCATTGATCATTATATAATGATAGAACTTTGTCCAATAAGTCAATTTGTCAATTTTAAGAATCAGTTTCGGGCTGGCCAAATAGCTCAGCAGATTAAAGCACTAGCAAGCAGGCGCAGTGGCCAAGAGTTCCATCCCCAGGCCTGCCATGCTGGCCCTGCCCCCAGGGCACACTGAGATGGCAATTGAGACTGGGTGTGGTGGTGCACACCTGTAATCCCAGCACTTGGGAGGCTGTAAACAGGCGGATCACTATGAGTCTGATCTAGTAGTGAGACCCTGAACACCCTGTAGACCCTTCCCTAAAATATATATATAAAAAAAAAAAAAGAAAAGATTTAGGCTCAATAATTCTGAGAAGAAATTTATACCTGACATGTTTTAATATGGTATTATAAAACATTTAAAAATTTAACCTTTGTGATTTTAGTCTTAGAATGAGCCATCAAAATGAAGGGTAAATCATTTTGTCATAATTTCATTAATGTAGTAGCATCACGCTTTGAGTATACTTGAGCTATTGCCATTGTTACTCAGATTTCCAAAGGGAACTTCCATGAAGAAATATTCATGATATAACAGTTATCATTTTGGGGGGCATTTTTTAAATTTTGAAATAACTTGATAGTTACGGAAATTTCCAAAGTTAGCACAGAGTTCCTGTATACATTCAATCAGCTTCCCCGCATAATAACACCTTACTCAGTCCTTTTGGATTATTAGCCATCTCAGTACAAATAATCAGGGATTTAAATTACAAGTGAAATTTGAAATTAAAATGTATGGCCAGGTGTGGTGTCCCATGCCTGTATTCCCAGCACTCAGGAGGCTGAGGCAAGAGAATCTCTATATGTCTGAGGCCAGCCTGGGCAATCAAGTGAGTTCAAGGCCAGCGTTAATTAAGCCTGAATTATACAGTGAGACCCTGTCTAAAAAACAAACCAAACAAAAAAGTAAATACATGAAGGTGCCAATTCACATGTAGAAATCTGACTTTATCTCCAATATGTTTAATGCAAATATATTATCTACAAATAGTCTTTAAGGGACTCTGCCATCAACACAAAAGCATTCAATGACTATTTTACCTTTTATGTTTCCAGGTTCTAACTCTAAGACCTTTTCACAGTCCTGAAAAGCACTATTCCAGTTCTGCAATTTGATTGCTGCTTGAGCTCGATTGTTATAAGCGGCTATAGTAGGATGCGCAGATATACTCCTAAGAGAGAAACATTTATTGGCAACAGGCAGACCTAACGTAAACATAAGGACACAGAGAAACTTAGTCAAAGTTGAAAACAAATAATCACATCCTGTCGACTGGTGTAAAATAATTAATGAAAAGAACTTAATATCTACCTGACTATGGTTTAAAAAGAAATGCTATGAAAAAATGAATACCCATATGTAGGAAAGATAGAGCACTGGCATGTCGAAATGACCAAATCTAGAGACAAATAGATGGTACAAATGGAAAAGTCATCAACATGGTCATTAAAGATCATTAGAGATGATTTAATTATTTAATTCTAAGGAGGCATTAGTGATTCTATAAACACAGTTTGTAAAACAATATTTGAAGAATTTCATCTAAAATTTCTTACAGTCTTCACAGACTGTAAGAACTTTTGAAGTTTGTACAAGTATTGGTTGAGCATCTGCCACGGACCATGTACTCTGCTGGGAATTGAGACCAGAGTGGTGGAAAGGAGAGCAGACACTGCTGCAGGAGCCTCTGAACTGATGGGGCGGCAGTAATGGGGACAGACTGAGATTTAACCCAGTTAGCCACATTTCCTAGGAAGTCAACGAATATCTTGCCTGGTGTGGCAGTACATGTCTGTAATCCCAGAACTTGCAAGGCTGAGATAGGAAGAGGGCCATGAACTTGAGCCCAGGCTGGGCTGCAAAGTGAGTTCAAGGCCAACCTGAACTACACGGAGACTCTGTCTTTGAAACAAAAAAAAAAAGTTTTTGGAAGAAGTAAGGCATAGGCTCAATTCTAACAGGTAAATTAGGAGGAGCTGGGGGGTATGGATCAGTGGTAAAGCACTTGCCCAACATGCACAAGCCCTGAGTTTAATCTAAAAGGAAGAAAGAAAGGGAAGAAAAGGAGGCAAGGAGGGAGGGACGGAGTGGAGAGGGAGGATTAGATCTCTCTCTCTCTCTCTCTCTCTCTCTCTCTCTCTCTCTCTCTCTCTCTCTTTCTTTCGAGAGGGTCTTGGCACTGGACTTGATCTCGTGATCCTCCTGCCTCAGCTTCCCGAGTGCAGAGATCACAGGTATGCGCCACCACACCTGGCAAGAACAGCATCTCAGACAGAGACTCAGGACGTACGCAGGCCCTGTGGGGGATTAGGTCCAGGCAGTGTGCCGCAGAAACCAAGCTTATAATTTTTATGCTGTGTAGATTTTCTGTCAAGTTCCTTTCTGTTCTTTGTAAAATAGGAAAATTAGGTCCTCTGTCTAGGTGGGAGTAGGGTGAAAGCTTAAGAGATCTGAGAAAATACTGAAAGGACAAACAAAAGTGAATTTATAAAAATCACAAGAATAGAACCATCAATGATTAGTATTCTCTGGCATTGGTGTCATCCATTTGCCA
>NW_004524694.1:2614621-2616420 GCF_000260255.1 Octodon degus | reverse complement strand
TATAATTTTTTTCATTACAAAATGGTCCTTCATTTATATCCCTCTTTTTTTTGTCATGTTCTATTGCTATTTAAATATTGTAGGTGTGTGAATTCAGCAAAATAATCCAATATAGTCCAGTAGTCCATAATAATGATGGGTTGTCAGCAGAACTGGCAATGTCCGAAGTTGCTGACTTGAGCCTTTTGCAGCTCAGCATATTAATATGGCTTTACTTTTTATACCTCATGGTTATACTTCTCTGCTGGATGGTTAAGACCAAGATGAAGCAAGACCTATATAACAAGAAATGTAACTTCTGTATCTGCCAAGGTCAGTCTAATCCCCTCAGGATTTACCCTGAAACCCTGTACAGCAGTCTTAAATGGCAAGTTTAAACTACCACAGAAAAAATCAGCTTACCTCGTATAATACATGACAGCCTCCTCATAATCTCCTGAGTTGAAAGCTTCATTTCCTTTCTCTTTTTCACGTGTAGCAAGAAAGCCCTTCTCCTTCTCAGTGAGACCTGGAGAAAATATTCTCTGTTATGTGTGAAAATACAGTGCCGTAGAAGACTTAAATCCAACAATTTTTTTTAAAAATTGTTTTTTAGTGCTAGGGATGGGCCTTCAGGCCCTGTGCATGGTGCGTAGGTGCTCTCCCACTGAGCACCCAAGGGTGCTTATCTTTAACTCAAGTAGAAAATCATAAATTAAACAAAGCATAAAATAGAAAGCTTTCCTAAGTCTAGGAATTTTTAAAAACCTCACTGAGAATTATTTTAAATTTAGCTTTTTTATGACTAGCTTGGTCGTTCCCTATGGACTTCATCATCTTTGTTGTGAAGCAGAAAGAAAAACATGTGAGTAATTTACAGGAATGGGATGATTAAGAAAAGTCATAAAAACAAATGAATCACAGTGAGAGAAGCAGACTTATTTTCAAGCTTTAGTAAATCCACTTATTATAACTTGTTCACATAAAGTTAAGCAGTTACAAGATATAAATGAACTTATTAGACATGGCTAACGTCATGGGAAAATCCATAATTTTTAAAAATGTATTTGGTATGTGGTTTCACTATGCAGCTCAGACTCATAGTGATCCTCTTGTTTTCAGCCTCCCTAGTGCTGGGATTACAGGTGTGGGCCACCACACTTGGTCTTGGTGGCCGGCTCAGTGTGCCTGGGGGGTGGGGCTGGTAAGGCATGTGCTACCAGGGATTGAACCCTGGTCCCTGAGCTTGCCTAACCAGGCACTTAGTCCACTGAGCTATCTCACCAGCCCTGAGAATCCATAAATTTTAAATAGAAATATGCAACACTCAAAGACAACTTCTATAGGTTTATAGCTGTTATTACCACTAGAAAACTTAAAAACTATTAAAATAGTCTTGTTTTCCATTACCTGCTGTATCTACTCTTGTCCCAATTTTAGATAAATGTGACTTGTTGTCTATTACAATCTTTTCTTTATAATCTTCATCAATTTTTGAACATTCCTGTTCCACATCAAATCTTAAATGGAAAAGCAAACAAAACAGCTGAAAAAAGATAACTATAGACAAGAAAACATATTTGAATTATACTTTGAGTATCCCTAATATGAAACACTGAAGATCAGTAAATTAAATTTTGTAGTATTTGCATATGCAGAATGAGATAACTTGTAGATGGGGCCCAAATCACAACGCAAAATTCATTTATGCTTCATATACAACGTGTAAACACAGGCTGATCAAATTTAATAATGTATCTCAAAAAAATCTTGTACATAAACCAAAGTTTCAGGGAATTGAATCTTCCATTTGTGGTGTC
>NW_004524694.1:2607729-2610017 GCF_000260255.1 Octodon degus | reverse complement strand
TTCAGGGAGACTTACATTACATAAAGACATAGCAGAAAGGGCACCCCTTTTCAGTGACATCCCTGCTCATATCCATAACCAAGGTGACATAGTTTGGTTTAAAAACTGGAAAAAACACCCTGTCTCCCCATTGGAGGGGCCCTTATTTAATTATTTTGACCACTCCCACCACAGTAAAAGTGGCAGAGATCCATGCCCGGATCTCTTCACCATGTCAGAACCAAGCAGCCTCATCCTGGCAAGTGCTAGAAGGTCTCTCCTGACAGGTCAGCCCTCCTGAAGACCACCCTGAAGAGGCAACGCACTCAAAGCCCTGCTGTCATCACTCAGGAGGCTGACGAGTCAACACACAGCAACTTGAGCAGATACCATACACTGGAGCATCCGCGTTCAACACTCGTGTGCTGTTTTTCTGTCTGGTTTCTGGCCTCTACCTCTTGTTAGTCTGTGTGTTTGCCCTGGGACCCAAGGACTGGAGGAGTCCCCCAAAATATTGCTTTTGTCTGTCTCTACATCTGTGCAACCGCTGGGCTGCCCACCCTTCTGTGTCTCCGACTTGGGGCTAAAATGACTTTCCTTTCAGTGATGTATCTAACACATTTAGGAATTTTTGGGAGGGGAGGATATTGGGAGTTCCAAGCATGTTGGGGCAGCACTCCCAATCACCTCAACCATACTAGATGGAACCCCACCAACCTAACGTGTCCTTGTGCTTTGATGCCTGTCCCAACTATGGGACGAACAGTTACTACATAGAATGTGGTGAACTGAGCTGGGAACGGACTTACCAAAGCAACAATAAGTATGTTTGTCAAGGTTGGCAGGAGCCCTCTTTCACAACAGGTGGTCAAAATGCTTTCTGATATGTATAACAACATTCAAAACTGGTATTGTGGTGCTAGTGATATATATTGGCCCAGAAGAGAAAGAGTGATATATGACAGTCTGGAAAAACTCCCCTTATAATTGTAGACCTCCTGGGGCCAGTTAGATAGTGCAGCAGACTAAAGTACCTGCTTAGGCAAAGTACAGGGGCCAAGGTTCCACCCGGCATGCCATGCTGGCCCTACCCCAAGGTGCGCTGAGACTTCGATGGAGACTGGGCGTGGTGGTGCATACCTGTAATCCCAACACTTGGGAGGCTGAAAACAGGAGAATCACTACAAGTCCAATCTAAGTAGTGAGACCCTGTAGACCCTGTACTAAATACATTAAAAAAAATAAAAATAACTGAAGACCTCCATCACTCAGTGTCTAGCCCCCATGGACTACAAAAAGGGCTCCTGTAACCCACCCCCTATTCAGTATCATTTATTTAACCCCAATGACGCTGTCTGGGCAACTGGACGGTTGTTAATCATCCAAGTGGATGACACAGACAAAGATTATGCAATGTTAGTTCACGTTCAAGAGGTCTTTACTTCCACTTCCAAACTCCTCACTAGTTCCAGGCCTGAAACAGTTAGCTAATTGGACTCATGCTATTCTCCAGCAGGTCAAACCCATGCTGGCAAAATACTGGCTCTGTGTGCCGCTCACCTGCCTCCATGCTGGGCTTTAGGGTTAACTCCAAATGCTTCCTGGCCCTGTGTTAATCCCCTGGAAATCTTTTTGCAGGTTTCCCTAACTCAAATAATGGGAAATTCCATTTGCAAAAAGGGTTTTCCAAATGTAAACTGACTGCACCTCAATAACCTGACCCAGCTCCTGATTTCAGACCAATAATGGAACTTTCTTTGTGTGCTTTAATGGGGTCTATCACATGTGTTTTCCCCACAACACAAGAGCCTCTGAAGCATTGCCTTCCTGGTCCCAGATCTGAATGTTTATCCCCAGTGACTGGAGCCCTCTAGCTTAGCCTGAATTCCACCAGAAAAAGAACTCTGTATTTCTGCCCATCCCGGCTGGCATAATAATAGCAGGTGGCCCAGCCATGGGCGGAACAGCCCTTGGATTAGGACAGAGCCAATATACACAACAGACTAAACAAAGAGTAGGACACTTTGAAAGCATTCAAAACTCTGTTGACACCCTTAAGGAACGGATTGATTCTTTAGCCATAGTTGTCCTACAAAACTGGAGGGCTTTAGACCTCCTGACAGTTCAACACAGGTCAGGAATAATCAAAGAAAACTCCCACCGGTTGCAAAGGCACCTGAAACAGAGGGTGATTGGGTGATTCTTCTCATGGAGTTCCCCAGACATTCTCCCTTCCTGGGCAGGACCTTACCTGGCCCTTCAGTGGTGCTCCTTCTCCTGGGTCCCCTTGTGATTCATATCCAAACTCG
>NW_004524694.1:2596730-2607629 GCF_000260255.1 Octodon degus | reverse complement strand
GGAAACAGGAATAATTGCTTTGCTGTACCTCTAATAAAGCTGTTTTGTTTACAATGACAAATATCCTTCTTGGGCTAATTCTATTTAAAAAAAATAATCCATTCAGGTAACTAAACTGATGAAAAGGCAGGGACTCTTGCCAAATAAAGGGATTCTGACGGCTTCTCTCCAGGCTCACCCCCACCCCTAGCCACTGCCTCTGCACCCCAGCTGACCTCTGCCCCCCTCTGCCTGCTGATTTTGCTTTCCTGCAGGGCTACCTGCTTTCTCTTCATAGCAGGAAGCATGTCCACAGCAGGCTGGGCTTATGCCCTCAGGGGCTTCCGCATCAGTGAGGAAACAGAGTGTTTTCTTTACCTTCTATTAGAGAAGCTCCAGGAAAGGACTGATTGACCACCTTGGTTATGTGCCAGCCCTAACCAAACACCAGCTTGGTACAAAGGGACTCGCTCTTGGTCCCAGACCCATTGTTAAGGATGGACAGGGAGGACGGTTCTGCACCAGATGGCAATGGGAGGAATGCCAGCAACAGCCACTACGCCCTCAAGGAGTTCATCTTCCAGAGCCACACCTCTGTACACATGCTAGCTATTACTAAGGGAGGTTCACTTTAAAAATACCTCTAGTCTGAAGAAGGGGAAGCATAGTAAAATTTATATATGTTATTTTTTTATTTTATTGAGAAACAAATATCAATGATACATTTTCCAAGCTGACTAATAGGACATTTTCAATAATTAATACATTGCACATTGTTAACTTCTCAGCGGTCATCCACAGCACAAGAAGCAGCCAGGACATCCCGTCCAAACACTATCACTACTACAAATCCTTCCTCTCACTGAACCAAGCGAAAGCAGCCGTACATCTGCCCTAACTATTCTGATTATATACAAATACAAAATGGTCCTTCCTCTGTATCCCCCCTCTCCAGTTCAGTCCTGTCAGAGATGGATATTCTATTGGCATCTAAATATTATAGGAGCTTGAGTTCAGCAAAACAATCTAACACAGTCCAGCAGTACACAATAGTAGTGGGTTATCCGCAGAAGTTGTTGACTAGAGCTGTTTTGTTTTGGTTTTTTTTTTTGGCGGAACTAGGGATTGAACTCAGGCCCTTGCACTTGCCAGGGAAGTGCTTATTCCACTGAGCCATATCCCCAAAATTTACAATAAAAGTAGCTATCGATTTGTTTTTAAACTATTGCAGATCTTTACTATCTCTCATTAAGTGTGTGTGTGCTAGTAGATGACTCAGCAACATCAGGAACCGTCTGAGGAATACTGTGCGTGCTCACGTGCTCAGTGTCAGTTGATGCTTGGACTCTATTGCTTGCTTGTAGAGAAAAGGTTCTTGATGATCAGTTGGTGTTGGGGTCAAACTCTATCGCCCCAAAAGATGAGACGGTCTCAACTCCTGGTCCTTGTAGATGCGATCTTTTGGAATAAGGTCTTCACTAGGCAATCTTCACTGCCAGCGCGACTGGATTAGGAGAAGCCTGCAGAAGCAGTTGGATCCTGCGGCAGTGCATTCGCTAAGGCTCTCGTGTGCACAGCTGAATGTGCTGTTAGGTCACTGGGCCCAGCTGGAGGAGCTGTGAGTGAGCCTTTGGAAGGCACATCTTTCCATGTGCTCTTCCCTGTGCTGGGCTTCCCAGCCACTATGCAGTGAGTAGCTTTGCTCCACCATGCCCTTTCACCTGCATGTGCTTGGCTTGGAGCCAGCCCACCACACACTGAAATCTCTGAGACAATAAACCATTTCCCCGTTCAAGTGGTCTACATCAGACATCCTGTTCCAGCAACGGGAAGGCTGGCCGCTAGGAGATCTTTGCACATGTAGCAAGCTGAGGTGAGGATGATGGAGTGGGGCCCTAATCCAGTTGGGTGGATGTCCTTAGGAAAAGGAGAGAAGGATGGGCACAGCAGGAGGCTGGTCACATGAAGATGAAGGCTCAGATTGGAGCTAGACTACCATGAGCCAAAAAAGCCCAGCACTACTAGAAACTGGAAGAACAAGAGGGAATCTCCCCTACAAGCTTTAAAGGGAGTATGGCCTTGCCAATACCTCAAATTCAGACTCTGGGCCTCTAGAACTGTGAAAGAATAGATTCTGACTACTGTGAGACAATCAGTTTGTGCTACTTTGTCATAGTAGCCCAGGAAACTAACGCAGGTGACACAACTTAATTTTAAAGGACACTGGTTACAAATACAAATGTATGAGAAAAGGGAATATGAATGGCTTGATTGTTGTAATCATTTTACAATGTGTGTATGTATAAACACATCATATTACATACACACATGTTGAATACACAGTTTGCACTTGTCATGTATAATGCAGTAGAGAAAATATTTAATAAGTAAATAAAAAGGGACATCAATAAGAATCTCAAGACATGGATTTGGTGTACGGGATAAAATATACTATACATTATATTTGTATATTACTTTGGACTTTGGGCCTCCACAAAAGGACAGTGCTTGGGAGGCTGTGGTAAGAAGATCACAAGTTAGACGCTAATAAGGGCTTTGTAGGGAGTTTAAGCCCAATGTGTACTATATATCGAGACCCTGTCTAAATAAACCTGGGGACCATAAAAGGAAATTTTCTTGGACTCTGAAAGATTAGGATACATCCCCTCCATGTATCCCACAGTATCCTGTCCTAAGATTATAGTGTAACAAAATACATTTTCATAAGTAATTATGGGACAGAAATACACTTAAATTGAATACAGTACTTCAAAGAATCTGCATAGAGAATTTATAGGCCACATTTATTTAATAATAAAATCTAGTTGTTTAACAAAAGACTTTAAGAACAGCTTAATTTTCAAAAGTAAAGAACCAAAGTATTAAATAAATCATTTTATGGCACAAGACACCATAAACTTATCTATGCAAACAGCAAGTAGATTTTTGTGTTAGAAGAATGGAAAAAAATTAAACCAAGCCAAAAATTCAAGGACTGGAAGTTTAGAAATAGCCAGTCAACTGAGGCCTTTGCATACCAGATTTGATTTTATAAAAACATTCCAAACATAGTATATTTATTCCTTAGCAATACTTCTTCCCTTTGATAATGGAAAATCTTGCCTTTTTTTCATCAGCCTTGTGAAAAATACCTGTGAATTTCTTTTCTTCTTTTTTTTTTTTTTTTTTTGCAGAGCCGGGGATTGAACTCAGGCCCTTGCACTTGCCAGGCAAGAGCTTATTTAACAGAGCTAGCTCCCCAGCCCCACCTGTGCATTTCTTACAGCACTGTTGTCACCCTTCAGATGCTGATTCTGCCACACTTTATTGTCACTTCTTCAAATCTCAACGCACCTAGGACCCCTAGCAGTGAAGACTGAAACATGCTAAGATAAATACTGGTCTCAGACTTTATTCATGAATAAACTGGGAGTTATTTATTGACCATCTTATATCTCCAGCTCTAAAAGGAACTGGACAGACAAAACCCCAGCTCTGGACAGTGACCCACTTATAATTTAGCAGGCCAGGCAGTGATTCTGAGTCACTATGACCCTTCAACTCGGCGTTCAAGCTGTGTACAGATACCTAGCTCCTCTTTACACAGAAATAAAATACGCTGTTATGGACACATATTTTCAACACTCATACTGGGCATTTTTAAGTTTGTATGTGGACAAGAAATGTCCTTAGCTTTCTTTCTTTTTTTTTTTTTCTTAGCTTTCAAAGACTGTCAAGTATTTTGTTTTCCATTTCATTTTTTCTAACATACTCTCCACAGTTCTGTCTAACCCACTGGCATCACAGTTCTGTCTAACCCACTGGCATTTTCTTTCTTTTCTTTTTTTTTTCTGTCTTTAGGACAGGGTCTACAGGGTTACAGGGTTTCACTGTGGAGATGAGACTCGTAGTGATCCTCCTGCTTTCAGTCTTCCAAGTGCTGGGATTACAGGTGTGCGCCACCACGCCCAGTCTCAATCACCATCTCAGTGTGCCCCGGGGGCGAGGCCAGCACGGCACACTGGGGATGGAACCCTGGCCACTGCACTCTGTCTCAGCAGGTGCTTTAGTCCACTGAGCTATCAGGCTGGCCCCCACTGGCATTTTCTGTACCAATCTGTGGCAGTTTCCTATTGCTTATGACTGTTGTCCTTGCCACTCATTCCTCTTGCCCCAGCCTGGTCACCGGGCTTGCCTATCTTTGCTTGTGAAGCACGTGGGTGATTAATGTTAGCACTTCCTCCAAAGTTAGGTCTTCAATAAATATACCTCATCAGGGTTTCTGACCAGTGCTTCCTCAAACTTCACGTTGACCTTCAGATATTCCCTGTAACAATATTCTTTCAGAATGATCCTCAGAAATAATATCTTCAAAAAGAGTCATTTCTTTTTCTTTTTTAGAAATTTTATTTATTTATTTATGGGGGGGGGCCCAGCTCAGCCCACCTGGGGGCAGGGCTGGCTGGCATGTGGTGCTGGGGGATTGAACCGTGGTCCCCGATGCTTTGCTAAGCTTGTTCTAAGTAGGTGCTTTAGACCACTGAGCCATCTCACCAGCCCAAAAAGAGTCATTTCTTGAGGGTTTTTTGTCTTTTAAAATGTTGTATTAAGAAACTGATAGAGACACCTAACTCTAAAGACATGCATAGCTCAGCAAAAGCGGCTTCAGGGCGAGCCAGCCAGCTCAGCTGAATAAAGCGCCTGCTTAAGCAGATGCAGAGACCGGTGGTTCCGACGCCCCCCCCCCCCCCCCAGTCAAAGCCGGAAGTTGGGCGTCCAGGCCCCCCCCCCCCGCTGGCCCCGCCCCTGGGGCGTGCTGAGACTGGGTGTGGAGGCGCATGCCTGTAATTCCAGTGCTTGGGAGGCTGAAAACAGGAGAATCACTGAGTCTGATCTGTGTAGTGAGACTCTATAGACCCTGTAGACTGAACTAAATACAGAAAAATAAAAAGCTTGCTTCGCCTGTGTTGTCCCCTCCCACCGTGGCGAATAACACTGTTAAGAACTTTAGTATGTGACATTAGTTTATGCACATAATGGTTAAATCAAGAAATTGAATTTTTGGTTCTTTTATATTTAATTAAAATTTACATGACTCATTATGTTTGAAGAATTAAGCTATACATGACAAAAAGTTAAATATTCATTGGTATGTCTACTATATTTATCACAAAATGCATATTCAAGAATCTCTGAGTCTATCAGATACTATCAAGCAAAATGCCATCTATGATCATCATCAATTTTTCTACATTTTTAACTCAAGTACAATTGTGTAATATTTAGGAAATTTCAATTTTTCAATTGTACTCACACAAAAATTATCAGAATTATTTTTTAAGTAAAAAAATAGCTGCATAACTCATTTGCCACAAATGAACTCCCTACATGTGCAGCAGCAGCAGCCACAGTATGGCCTTCTGTGGCTGCGGCCCTGTTCATGCATACACACTTCCTCTTCACGTGAAGAAAATGAACAGGAAGGGACAAAAGCGTCACCTCGCATTGTTTTATTGACTCTTGATGTTTTCATTGTACGTTAAATGCCTGATCTGACTTTTTTTAATTAAAATATATTTTTTTAAATTTTTATTTATTTGTGTGTGTGTGTGTGTGTGTGTGTGTGTGTGTGTGTGTCCAGCTCAGCCCACCAGGGGGCGAGGCTGGCTGGCATGTGGTGCTGGTGGATTGAACCGCAGTCCCTGTGCTTTGCTAACCTTGTTCTAAGTAGGTGCCTTAGACCACCGAGCCATCTCACCAGCCCCTGATTTCACTTTTATACCCAAAATAAAAACAGCAATTTGTATTCTGACAGGTAATTATACACACGTTCCCAGAAGATATTAGCAACTTCCAACATGATCCTTAGGGATAATTCAAAGTGCTGAACCATGCTTCAGAAAAACATTTCTAGCAGTCTGTGCAGGATTCATTCCTGCTCCATCCTTGGTAATAATTGCACCCATTGCCATAGGAGTTTTAGATTCTTCTTCTGCCAACTTCTGTGAAAGGTGTACTTTCAGGAGCACTCAGTACTATGTATGGCAGCCACGGATCTGACACCAGCATGATTTAAAGGAAAGCTTCGACTGGTCCTGGACACACGCACCACCCCAACTCCACCAACCTGCCACTGCCTGGGCAAAGGAGGAAGTGCCATCATAATATTACAGAGGTCTAAGTTATTCAGAAATACTATAGGCAGTCAGGTAGGGCTGGATCCTCGAGAGGCCAGTGCAGAAGACAACTACTGTGCATGCACTAAAGGTCAGGCCTTAGGACAGAGCATGACTATACCCATACACGTCCCCTAGGAGGAAAGGAAGGCACTGGTATTCTAAATAGGTATAATAATCAGTAAGTATCTAAATACTATACAACTACAATACAACTATACCTGTT
This sequence comes from Octodon degus, assembly GCF_000260255.1. Classification (NCBI taxonomy): domain Eukaryota; kingdom Metazoa; phylum Chordata; class Mammalia; order Rodentia; family Octodontidae; genus Octodon; species Octodon degus. The sequence continues at coordinate 2,601,248 of NW_004524694.1, read as the reverse complement.
GTAACCTTACTGGTTCATCATAGTCTTGTTTCACCCGACGCCCAGCCTGTGATTTTCCATTTGATCAATATTACCTAAGCAACTATACTTGTAATCATATTGATTTATTACAGTTCTGTTCCACCTCGAACCCACCACACCTTGTGGCTTTACTCAATTAAACACCCTTGAGAAGCAAGTTTGGCAGGCAATGCACTTTCTGGGCCCCCTTTTGTCTCCCAGAAGCTTTCTTCCTCTCGATAACTACTTCCTACTTCCAACCTCTATTGTTCCTACAATTCACCCTTCAATTTTAGAGAACATAAACTTGGCATATCAGATATTTAGCAGGTTGCGTGTTGTATTTCATTGTATTATTTGAATTATTTGGAGGTACTATATCACATGCCTTATTACTAATTTCATGCTATGTTGGCATATGCAAAGTTTTTGGTATCATGACACTTTTGGACTTCTGACGCAGCCTACTTTTTTTTTTAGTACGAGGGATCAAACTTGGGACCTTGCACTTTAAGGCAGGTGCTTATGCCACTGAGCTACCTCCCCCAGCTGGACTTCTGAAAATTACTGGTCATTTGGTGTTATGCTGATCTTCCAAACATTAACACATTTCAATATGCAATTAAAATTATATTATTAATGTCCCCATGGGTCTCATTAGAAAAGTCTTTAAACTATGCTTTGAGAGAATTGTAAGAAGCCATAGAATTATAGAATCACAGAAGGAATGAACTCTTGCACTAGGTCCTAACAAACCAAACCAAAATTGAGCCACTTGTGCTAAATGGAGTCCACGTCACCACCCAAAAACTCTAATCTTTTCAGAAAGTAGAAAGGGAGAAAATAGACACAAGGAAGGCCCCTCCACTTCAAGAACAGTAACCTGATGTTCAGCAGTTTGTTTTTTATAGTCTCTGTTCTTGCTCAAGATACTAATAAAAATCAACTGTGCTACCATATTCAATGGAAGATCTTTTCTAAATTTTTAGAAGAGATACTACTTCAACTCATGAATCCTTAATAAAACCCAAATTGATCTTTAAATTTGTTGTAATTTTGTCATTTGTCCTTTTGCCAAGTGTCCTCCTAAGGGAATACAGCACTTTTTTTTTGTCACAAGTAGGTGTTCAACAAATGCAAGGGACTGCGAAAATCCTAATTTGCCCTTGGAAGCTCAGATTTTCTCACTGGCAACAAACACCGTCAGTCCTTTTTTCCTTAAAGTGACAGGTCCTCTGCTCAGTTAACAAAATGCCCACAAAACCCGACCTCTGAACAACCCTAGTTTGTCTTGCTGAACATTCTGATGGGGAAGCAATCTCCCATCAGCCCACTGGCATAAATAACAGTTGCCTTCCCAACTCCTCCGTGCAAAGCTCTTCATTCCAGTCTAATCGTTTCCTGCAACATGTCTTGATGTGTTGACCTGGAAAACACTGTGCTGATCACTTGTTCCCTGGCAGAGCCCTGCTGGCTGCAGCAGGGACTTGCCTCCAACCTGCAGGTGAGGGGCACGCCCTCTGACTGCTTCCAGAGTCTCCTCTGTAACTCTGGATTGGGAGCCTCTGCCGGACAGCAGAGACCTTGCTGCACCAATAGAGAGAGACTGGTTTGGGCCCTCAGACAAGGCAGGACTGCCCTGGGATGTCCCTCAGTAGGCTTGGCAGTTTATGTCTCCTGCACGAGATGAAGGAGAAAGTGATCTTTCTTCACCTGTGTCAGCCTGTGCTAGCCAGAAAAACTAGCTTTTGCTCAGCTAGATTTTGCCCATGGGATTGGGGGCTGGAATGTTCAAAACTCTGTGTGCTTGTGCATGAGCATGAGGGCTGCTTGTGAAAGGGTGACATAAGCAACAGGTCATTCCATCTGTGCACCACGGGAAAGTACCCCTTGGGGCTCGGAGCTATGCAGCTTGATTGGGCCAGATCTTTACGGTACTGCAGTCTCATCTAATTGGCATTAAAAAGCCAATAACCTCTGCAATGGGGGTGTGACCTGGTGCAGGGTTTATACATCCTGCCTGCTGAGACAGAGTCTTGTCTGCAATGAGGGTAGCAGCCAGAACCGGCAAGCACCTGGTCTCTCCTTCATGAGGAGCATCCATCCTTAAGTCTGAAGCAACACTGTTCAAGGGCTCACAACACGTGCTACAGGGAGATGGTATGGGTGCAAGTCAGAGTGAAGTTACCCCCTTGAATGTACTCTGAAGAATTTCAAAAGATTTTCAGACAATGAAAATGAAGCCCCAAGAGCTAGCTGCCTACACTCCTCTATGAAATTGAACGGCCGTGTCCATGCCCTAATTGGCCACCAGGGGGAACTCTAAACTTAGAAATTGTTCACCAGATTTGAGACAAACTAACATTCTAAACCAAATGATCAACCTCATCAATTTCCTTATACTGATTACTGGCTTGGACTGTATGGGAGCCTTCCAACTTGACTCTGTGCCTGTCCTGTCAAGAGAAAGGAACTCTCCTGGTGGTCAAAGACCATCAACCAGGTCACAAGTCTCCTGTACAGGTTACCCCAAAGATGAAAAATTTATCCCATCCTGGCTAAAGACCCTGATAAGGACTTTCCACCCCCACATGAGTGACTACCAGCCAGAGCTGCCACCACCACCACTCCAGAGGCACCACCCAGCCCCTCACCAGCTGTTCTCCTGGACTGCTCCAGCTCAGCCACCTGCATCACCCCTGGCATGGCCTGGTCCTCAGAGTCCCCCAAGACAAGCCCTGTCTGCTGCTGGCTCCACTGAATGCATCTCCAGATGCCTCCCTGAGGATATTCTGGTAGTTAAAGGGGGCCAAGTAAACAACCTGCTCTATACTACCAACCTTTCAGTTTCACTGACCTCCTAAACTGGAAACATCATACTCCCTCCTACTCGGAAAAGCCCAAGCCATCACTGTTCTCCTGACCTCGATCTTTGGACACATCAGCCCACCTGAAAAGATAGCCAACAAACTCTCCTGACCCTTCTCAGCAATGAAGAACATACCCACATTTTTGAGGGTGAACAAGTCTGGCTAGAGTCTAGAGTTCCAGACATCATTGCTGACTCCGGCACTCGGGTGAACACCATCTTCCCTCCCACCGGTCCAGACTGGGGCTTCAGTACTGGAGAAGGCTGTAATGCTCTGAGGTTTGTCATGAGGCTCTTCTGGCAGGAATAAAGGAGGAAAAAGAGAAACCCAATAACATGTCCAAGATTACTGAAATCATCCAAGAACCTAATAAAAATCCTGCTAAATTTTATGAGAATGTGAAGAATACTGGACTTATTCCTCATTTGACTCTGAGGCCCCAGAGAACCAGCAGGTGATAAATTCAGAATTTATGACACACTGTGCCTTTGACATCCGCAGAAAGATTCAAAAGATTGACAGGTTTGCCAGTATTAATGCCTCCCAGCTGCTTCAGATATCCCAGAAAGTTTTTATAAAACAAGACAGAGAGAGAGAAAAAAAAAAGAATGTAAATGTTAGGCAGACCACAGGGCCCACTTTTTGTCAGTGATTGTGGGAAAACTGGTCCCAGAAAACCTCCAGATGAATCAACACCACTATCAGGGCAAATAGAGCAACAAGGTCTCGCAGGGTCTTCAAGTCAAAGCAGGAGGTCTCGGCCTGGTCCCCAGAGTCCCCTGAGTCAAGCCCTGTCTGCTGCCAGCTCCCCTGGGCACATCTCCAGATGTCTCCATGAGGTGGTTAAAGGGGACCCTATGCCATGGCTCAAACCGGTGTGCACTAGAAAGACAAATGCCCCCTCTGCCTAAAAGATTAGTAAGTTTTAAAAAATCAAGCGTGCCATAGCCTGACCCCTTGCTCTCACTTTTCGATGATGATAAATTGGACATGCAGGCTCCATAAGTCACTGCTAAAATGGGGAGGGGTTGTGTGAACCAATGACTTCTATGGTAGACACGGCACTGCTGAACATTGTTGTAACTCAGCCTGTTGCTCCTCTGACTCCTGGAACTTTCAAGTAATCAGTGCCGCTGGGACCCCACTGAGAAAAAAGTTCTGCCACAGCAGAGCCTATGAGATTGGTAGATACATTTTCAAATGTGAGTTCCTATACATGCTTGAATGTCCTATTCTTGTCAACCTCCTCTTAAAGCTGGGGGTAACTCTTTTGCCCCAAGCCAGCCGGCATCTCTCACACTTAAGCCCACTGCCTGAAACTTGATATTGACTCTGACTGTGCCCCAAGCAGAAGAATGGCAATTACATCAATCAGAAATATCCCAACAGAGTAACCCTGAGATTTTTTTTTTTTTAAAAGCATGTTTCCAGGTGGATGGGCAGAAGATTCATCACCAGGGCTAGCCACCACCCATGCCCCTTTGGTAACTGAACTCAAACCATGTGCTACTCTCACTGCTGTCAGACAATATCCAAGGTCATGGAAGGCCCACCTTGGGATCTGCCCCCACATCTCCAAGCTGAAGCAAGCTGGAATCCTGATAGATTGTCATCCACCCTGGAATATGCCCCTTCTCCCAGTAAAAAA
>NW_004524694.1:2593426-2596630 GCF_000260255.1 Octodon degus | reverse complement strand
CAATTGACCACTAAGAAGAATATATGCAGTGTGTTATTTGTTGAAACTGTACTTCCGATTTGATTTGAAACTGTCTCATTGCTGTTTATCAATAAAATTTTGAAAAAAAAGAATGTATGCAGTGTGCTAATTATTGAAACTGTCCTATTGATTTGATTTGAAGCTGTCTCATTGCTATCTGTTTATCAGTAAAATTATGGCAAAAAAGAAAAAAAAAGTTATAATAAATTAAAAAGGAGGGGGAAAAACCCATCTATGAGAAACCAACGGCCAACATTATACTAAATGGACAAAAACTGAAAGCTTTTACTTTAAAATCAGGAAGAAGACAAAGGTATCTGTTATCACTCTTATTCAATATAATTCTGGGAACATTAGCCAGAACAACTAGACAAGAGAGAGAAATAAAAGGAATAAGGAGAGGAAAGGAGATGAAGATATTAAAATATCATTACTTACAGACCACATGATGCTATATATAAGACCCCCAAAAGTCCACCAAACAACTTCTAGATTTAATAGCCAAATTCTGTAGTGTAGCTGTATACAAAGTCAACACTCCAAAACCAGTAGCCTTCCTATACACGAATAACAAACCCACTGAAAGAGAAATGAGAAAAACATCTTTCACAAAAGAATCTAAAAAATTATATACCTAGGAATTAATTTAACAAAGGAAGTAAAAGACCTTTATATTAAAAATGACAGTACTCTGAAAAAAGAGATTGAATAGGATATCAGAAAAAGGAAAGATATCCTTTGCTCTTTAGTAGCAAGAACTAATATAACAAAAATGGTCATACTTCTAAAATTGATATACAGATTTAATGCAATTCCAATAAAAATTCCAACAGCATATCTCACAAAATTACAGAAAATAATACTAAAATTCACTTGGAATCAGAAGAGGCCTAGAATATCAAAGGTAACTCTAGGCAACACAGATAAGGCAGGGAGCATTATAATACCTGGCTTTAAATTATACTACAAAGCCACTGTGATTAAAAACAGCATGGTATTGGCAAGAAAACAGACCTGTGGATCAATGGAACAGGTTAGAGGATGCAGAAACAACTTCAGACACACTTGACCACTGAATATTTGACAAATGGGCCAAACACCTTCAATGAAAGATTGCCTCTTTAATAAATGGTGCTGGAAAAACTGGCTTTCCGTGTGCTAAAACTAGACCCTGATTTACCATGTACTAAACTACAACAGAAATTGATCGAAGCTCTAAATATGAAAACAGAAACACTAAATCTGTTGGAAGATAGATTAGGTAGAACTCTTGAAGACACTGATGCTGACAAAGACTTTATGAACAAAACCCCTATCATACAGGAAACTATCACAAAGAATCAACAACTGGGACCTCATCTTATGAAAAAGCTTTTTAACAGCAAGAGAACCCACCAATAGAGTGAAGAGACAAGTCACAGTGTGGGGGAAAAAGAATTCCAGCTCTTCCACAAACAAACAAAGAACTATCTAGAATATAAAGAACTAAAAAAAAAAAAATTTAATGATCCAATCCAAAAATGAGCATCTGAAATAGACACTTCTCAGATGTAGAAGTAAAAATGCCAAATAAATGTATTTTAAAATGTTCAAGGGCTGGCCAAATAGCTCAGCAGATTAAAGTGCCTGCAAGCAGGCACAGGGGCTGGGGATTCGATCCCCAGGGCCTGCCATGCTGGCCCTGCCCCCCGCTGAGACAGCAATTGTGACTGGGCATGGTGGCGTGTGCCTGTAATCCCAGCTCTTGGGAGGCTATAAACAGGGGATCACTATGAGTCTGATGTAGTAGTGAGACCCTGAACACCCTGTGGATCCTTCCCTAAAATACAAATCAAATCAAATCAAATCAAATGTTCAACATCACTGGTCATTTGAGACATGCAAATTAAAAGAAAGGCTGTTATCAAGAAATCAACTAATAACAAATGCTGGAGGAGCTATGCGGGGAGAAAGGAACCCTTCTCCACTACTGATGGGAGTGTAGACTATTCAAACACTGTAGAAATAAGTATGGAGATTCTTCAAAAAACTAGGCCTATTTGTCTCAGCTATTGCCCTTCTTGGTATCTGCCTGAAGGAATTTCAAGCATCTCACCACAGTGATTAAGCACATCTATATTTATAGCAGCACAGTTTATAATAGCTAAATCTTGGAAACTGCTCAAATGCGCATCAACTGGTGATAGGATAAAGAAGAAATATATGGCCACTACTCTGCCATAAAGAAGGATAAGCTTGAGACAGTTTTAGCTAAAGGGACACACATTGAGACCATACTTTTTTTTTTTTTTTTCTTGCGTTTGACACAGGCTTTCACTGTGCAGTTCAGGCTGGCCTTGAACTCACTTTGCAGCTCCAGCTGGCCTCAACTCACAAGGATCCTCCTGCCTCATCTCTTGATTACTAGGATTACAGGCATGCACTACTATGCCGGGCTAGACCATGCTCTTAAGTAAAATAAATCAGAGACACACATGTAAATGCTGAATTGTTTCTCTGATGTAAAAAATTGAAAGTGTAAACAAGGACCAAACTATACAATAGATACTGTGAAACAGGAAGAAAATATTCAGTTAAGAAGGGGAACTAAAGAGGGAGTGCGGGGAAGGAAGGAAGGAGAAGAGAAAATGATAAAAAGGAAAAAATAGAAGCAAAGCTTTTTTAAATAAAGAAGGGAAGACTGGTAAAGGGAGGATAGGGGAAGGGGGAAAAATCAAGTTACAGGATATAGAGATATAAATTCCCTATGATGAATGTGATCATTATGTATAGCTAAATGTACCAATAAACTTGGTTAATAAAATAAATAAATGAGTTAAAACTCTAAACTTTCTAGGAAAAATCTTAAGAATCATGAATTGGATAAAGATTTCCTAAATAGAATGTGAAGTCCCAAAGTGTAAAGAAAAAAAAATCATCAAAATTTATGTTTGCTCTTCAAAGACATTGTTTTTAAAAAATAGAAAAGGAAAGCCATAGAATATCAGAAAAATTTCTGTAAAACATGTACCTACTACAAGAAATATATTTTCCTACTCAATAATGAAAACACAAAAAACCTAAGTTTTTGAAATGTGCAAAGAATTTAGAGACACTTCATATAAGAAGATACACAGGGCTGGTGAGATGGCTCAGTGGTCTAAAGCACCTACTTAGAACAAGCTTAGCAAAGCACAGGGACCA
>NW_004524694.1:2585651-2593326 GCF_000260255.1 Octodon degus | reverse complement strand
TATAACCCATTATGAACTCTGTATTTCCTGCTTACAAAAAGTATCAAAGTTACTGTTTTACTATAAGCCAGTGCCTATGTTCTGGGGAGCATCAGCCAGCCTGTGTAAATAAAAGTTGCCTTCCAGACTCGGGGATGCAAGACATTTTCCACATGGTCTGCTACAGTTTTCTGCAACAGTATCTTGGAAGTTAAAAATTATACAAAGTCGTTATTATACTGCCTCATAAAAGATATTTTTAAGTTAATCTGGAATTTTTCACCATGTGCATGAGCAGTTTGATACCACTGGCTTCATTTATGTTAAAGCTCCAGGACTTTTATTCTCAGTGCAAATGTCAACACACTGTAATAAATAAAGTACTAATATGATTTTCTTTCTTTCTTTCTTTCTTTCTTTCTTTCTTTCTTTCTTTCTTTCTTTGGTATAGGGTCTCACTACACAGCTCATACTCATAGTGATCCTCCTGTTTTCAGCCTCTCCAGCACTGGGATTACAGGCATGTGCTACCATGCCTGGACCAGGTCACTGGCTTGGCACACTCCAGGTGAATGCTAGGTGGCATTCACCAGGGATCAAACCCTGGTCCCTGTGCTTGTCAAGCAGGCAATTAGTCCACTGAGCTATCTAGCTGGACCCACTAGGCTGAAAACAGGAGGATCACTATGAGTCTGAGCTGCACGGTGAAAACCTATACCAAATACATAAATGGAAAAATTAAAAAAAAAACAAAAAAACGCATCCAGGCAGGAAGATCACCTGAGCCAGGACTTCTAGGCCAGCCTGACCAACATCGTTGAGACCATTCCAAAGCCAAAACAATATAGCACTGACTTTTTGGAGCCCTGAAATTCTAGGGTCCTTGGATCAAATTTTGAGAATTACTAAACCATCAGTCTGTCTATCATAATGAATGATAACATCTATGAGGGCAAATAATACTGAATATTATTCATTGCTATAATTTTAAGGCACCAACATAACACATAGTATTCAATTAACAAACATAAATTTGTTGGTTACAGATAGTGGTTTCCCTCAGTCACCTGGATAATTCCTAGTGAAGAGTAAGCAAATCCAGGAAAGCAAAGCATTAGAGAGCAGAGTGATGATGGACTATGGATGTTTTTAAGATAAAATTGAAGATTTAGAGAAAAGATGAGAACAACAAGAATGAGTTAACTCGGGATAAAAAGACTTTGGTACCATCCTTTTAGAAATGACAAGGGCAGCTGGATACCAAGAGACACAGTTCCAACCTGAACCTAATAAGCCCCTTCCCTGTGAAACCCGAGGGGTTAAAAAGGAGAGCTCTACATGATAAAATAGGGGCCGACCACAGAGAGATGGGGAAGAGAAAAAAAACATGCACTCGATGATGGAAGATGACATCTATAACTCTGTGATGGTATCTGTTTCCCATTGCTAATCTGTAGTTCATTAAATCACATAATGAGCTACAGATTAGCAATGGTAGTAAGGATAGAGGATATCATTTATCCTCTATTCCTCTGGATATATTAAAATTGCTCCTTAAAAAACTGCACACTGAATGGGACCTTACAGGCTCATTAAAATTGGTCAGAGCAGAAGAGATAGGAAAGCAAAAGGTAAAAGAAGAAAGGTGGTAAACCAAATACATAAGGCTTCAAAGGAAACACTCCTTCATTTTGAGCTCTCTTGTCATGAGATACGGCCTACCAAAGACAGTGACAGTATTCACCAGCTGCAAACCTCCCCAATTCCCCTGGAGGAGGAGATCACATTCTGACTACTATGATGGACTGAGAAAGCCCCAGGAGCAAAGCCAGAACTTTTTCCCTACACCAGGCCATCCCATCCCATAAAGGTCTACCTTGGTAACATGAAGATCATTGTTGGAACCACGAACTGGAGGCAAATGATCTCTCACTTCTGGAAATGGTTCACTTTCCTGAAACTGCATTCTAGTTTCTTCTTTTTGTATTTCTGCTACCCAACTCTAAAAAGAATGACAAAAAAGAAAGTGAATATACATTTTGAAACAGTTACCCAGGCATTAGAAAGATCTAATTTCATTTTAATTTCCTATGAGTCCATTTTTAGGTGATAATTTGATATGCCATTCTCTATCTCTGGAACACATTTCCTACCTTTTCTTTTTAATTGTGGCAAACAAAAGGACATAAAAATTAACAACTTTTTAAGCATGTCCAGCCTTGTTAAGAATATTCACGTTGTGGCTGGTGATCTTGCTTACACATGGATATGCATACTTGTAGAACACTGTCCCAAAAACACCAGATCATAGATCTAAATGTAAGAGTTGAGACTTCCAGGAAGATGGCAGAGTGATGAGCAGCAGAGAAAGAGCCTCTGTGAGATCTGGTGTCCAGACGCTGGATTACAACAACATGAAGAAGAGGAAAAAGAGGGAAGTGGGTCCCCGGGGCTCAGAAAGAAGTAAGAATTGAAGCCCAGGGCTGGGGAGAAAGCTAAGCAGCCTAAGTGCCTGTCTGGCAAGCACAAGGACCGGGCTTCAATCCCTCGTGCCACATGCTGTGCCAGCCCCAGAACCCCGGGTGCGCTGTGCTGGCCACCAAAACCAGGCTTGATGGTGCACACTTGTAACTCCAGCACTGGGGAGGTTCAGACAGGAGGATCATTATGAGTGCAAGCTTCATAGCGAGACCCTGTACCAAATTAAAAAAATAGATAGATAGATAGATAGATAGATAAAGATGTAAAATATATAAATTTATATCAAATTTATAATATAAGTTGAAGCCCACTAGGAGACCAAAGAAAGAATCTTCAACAAAGAAGAGGGACATGGCAAGTGGTGCTTTCTCCCTGAGCTCAGACTCACTACACGGGAGGTTAAAGGTCACAAATTAATAGTTACATCAGTCTGTCATTTTCTAGGCTATATTTGATACTATTGTTAATGCGGTACCACTGATTATATCACATTAGCCAAAGTGACATAATTCTTCAAACCAGTTGGTCTTCCTGGTATACCAAGACTGAGGCTGCCTAAGGGTCATAAAAGGTACAACAACTCAGTGCCAAATAACCAGGGCCTGGGCCAAGTAGCAGCAACTTCTCATCCCAATAAATAGAAGAGACAGGATCTTGCAACAGACTCAAAACCCAAAAGCCAGCTACACCTAAAAGACACCTCTGAAAATAGTAATTTCCTAAAAGTTCTAAATATTATCAATAAAAAAAAACAAAATGAGAAGACACTTAAACAAGATGCAACCCCAGACTTCCAGTTCACCAAAAGAAAATCCAGGAGGCAGTGAGGTAGAACAATCTGAAAGCTACCCACCTGGACTCTCTGAAGTGGTAACAGTGAAAGTAACAAGGAGAAAGAATGGGGCTCTAGAAAAAAAAATTAAATCAGAAAACATTTTTTTTCAGATAATTACAGAAATGGTGACCATGGAGAGACCAAGGAATCCCTATAGATGATGCAAAGAAAATAATATAAGGTTGATCAGAGTCAATGAAAAAGCAGGAGACAGCACAAATGACCTAGAAAACCTATTCACAGACACCATAGCAGAAAACTTCTCTGGCAGGGAAAAAGAATGTGACATTTACATCCAAATTTAAGGCATATAGATCTCCAATTAGCTATGATGAAAAAAAAATCTATAGCAAGGCATATCATAGTCAAGATTTCCAATTCAACACAAGAGAAAATTTAAAGATGTTAGAGAAAAAAGAAACAAATCTCCTATAAATGGAAGCCCATCAGAATCACATTAGGCTTCTCAACACAAACCCTCAAATCCAGTAGACTTGAAGTATTCAAGCTCAAACAAACAAACAAAATCCTTCCAGCCTAGATTGATATGCCCCACAAAACTATCTTTCAAATTGATGGAGAAATAAAATAATTTCATGACAAAGAACACGTGAGGAAATTCATCAACACCAAACTAACACTCCATAATGTTTTGGAGGATATTCTAGAAAGAGTAAACAATGATTACAACTCCACAAACACAAACAGAATGAGCCCACTGGACAAGGCAAACAATTAAACAGGGAAAAAGAAGGGAGCCAACAACAAGAAAATAACATGGCAAGGACAAGTCAATACACATCAGTTACAGCCATCAACCAATGCTAATGGTCTGAATTTACCAATCAAAATAAACAGACTGGAAAAATGGATCAAGGAGCAAGATCCAACAATATGCTGCATACAGGAATCATATTTAATTCAAAAAGAAATTAATAGACTAAAAGTCAAAAGATAAAAAACAATACTCCATGCACAGGAACCCAGAAAAAAGCAGTGGTAGCTATTCAATTTGCAGACTAAGTAGATTTCAAGCCAAAATTGATTAAGAGAGATAAAGAAGTTCACTACATACACGCTTGCAAAACTCACGTCAGAATTCTAAGGTTTTCCTGGCTCATTCTTTAGAAGATCATCTTTCCCAGGCCCCAGATCATCCAACAAGCCCCAAAGGCAGACTTTGCCAGGTGTGATTTGCATGAAGAAACCAGAGCAGAGAGTCTAGCCACTAACCAGGTCCAGGACTTAGATTCTGGAGTCCTTTGCACTCTCCCCACTGAAAAGGAGGAAGAGGAGGATGATAACAAATACATGCTAGTGAGAAAAAGGAAGGCCTTGGATACCTTGGATGATGACATGCCGAGGGTGTCTCCCAGGATCCATGACCCTTCTGCATCTAATTCCCCCAGTGGAAGAAATCCCAGAGGACAAGTTGGAGAACATCTGCAGCAACTCCAGAGGGAAGATCTGTAATCACTCACTGGGTTCTACTTGTTATCAGTGTCATCAGAAAACTATTGATACCAAAACAAATTGTGGAAACCCAGACTGCTGGGGCATTCGAGGCCAGTTCTGTGGCCTCTGCCTTTGAAATTGGTTTGGTGAGGAGGTCAGCGACACATCTCCGGACCTGGACTAGCACTTCCCACTGTGTTGAGGGCTCTGTAACTGTAGTTTCTGACACCAGCACGATGGATGGTGTGTGACTTAGGTCCTCATGACCTTAGCCAAGTACCATGGCTTTGGGAATGTGCATGCTTACTTGAAGAGTCTGAAACAGGAGTATGAAACGCAAGTACATAATACCTAGAAGATTGGCTGCCCGCCTTCTACTTCACACACCCTCCTCGTTGAAGTTTACAGTTCTGTTATTGATTGAAACAGTAACAAGTTAAGAATCATGATGGTCAGTTTCATAGGACACTCAGATCAGGTTAATCTCTTTAGACTTGCAGGTGCTTCTAGAACTTCATAGAAGGCAGTTTGTTAGTGACACCTTGCACTCTTGCCACTTCTCTGGTCCCCTGCTCCCACCTGACTTCCCTCTGTTGCCATGGTTTCCTCCCACCACTTAAGTTTCCAAATTCTTTTTATTTCTTAAGTTGTGTATATGTGTGTGCATGGTGCTAGGGCTGAAATTCAGGGCCTCATGGGAGCTAGGTAAGTGTGTCCCACTGACTTATATCCCCAGCCTACAAATTCTTTTTCAAGAATGAGTGTATCTATTTGATTTAATTACTGTTGAAGTAGCCCTGAAACCTTCCTGTAGTTCCAAGCACTCAGAAGCATAGAAGTGTTAACACTGTTCTGTTGAAATAGTTTGTTTACATAGAAACAATGGGATATAACTGAGTGTTCACACTGATTGACTTTTAACAAAATCAAGGCACCTAAGTCTTAAAACTGTGGAAAAGTCAGGAAATTGGTGCAAAGTGGAGTGTTTTTCCAATGTCTCTCAGGAGAACCAAGAGCGCTCCACAGATCTAACTTGGTTGGTGAGGTTAAGTGGCTTATATAGTGCCCCAGGGGCTTGTGGGCAGCATTATGTTGTGCTACTTAAAATCACCGTAGAAAAGACATTCTGGATAACTTGGATGTGAAAAAGTTCAGAAATAGACTGATATGAATCCTTAGCATAAAACTTTAAAATCTTGGTATTAATGACTAGTCTGGTTTTTGTGGTGTCTTAAAATTATCCCTGCCAATGGCTGTGTACAGAGTTGAGGTTTAAGCACTTTTATAACAATAAGTGCCTTCTTGGAGATGATACCTTTCAACAGTTTGTTAACACGTTATCTCTCAGTTTTTCTCTGGGCCTATTTCGTACATCATCCGTCCCCTTTCCCTTTGTATTAAGTCAATCCGCAGGGTCCAGGTTACCTGTAGCTGTTGCTATGCTTGTTGAGGGATAGCTAATTAGGCCTTTGAACAATAAGTGTAAATACATCTTTTGATCTGTAATGCTTTAACACAAAGGTTTTTATTTTAATATTAAAACATTTTTGTTCTAAAAAAAACTCACAAGAATTTCATAAAAGCATGGAAATTAAATAATACCTTCCTGAACATTCAGTGGGTCACAGAGGAAATTAAAGAAGAAATTAGACAGCTTCTACAATTAAACTATAATGCCAACCCAATACACCAGAATTTATGGGACACCACGAAAGCAGTCCTATGAGGGAAATTTATAGCAATGAATATCCATATCAATAAAACAGAGTGAGCTCAAATAAACAATTTAATATTGAACCTCAAGCTTCTAGAAAGAAGAGGAAGTAAAGCCCAAAGCTCATAACAGGGAGGAAATTATACTGATCAGAGCAGAAATTAATGCAATGGAGACTACAAAAGCAATAGAAAGAATTAGTGACTCAAACAGCTGGTCCTTTGACAGATTAAATAAAATAGACAAACATTTAGCCAAATTTATCAAAAAAAAGGAAAGGCCAGGCATGGCGGCACATACCTGTAATTCCAGTATTAGGCAGCCTAAGGCAAGAGGATCACTGTGATTTCGAGGTCAGCCTGGGCTACAAATTGAGTTCAAGGTCAGTCTGAACTACATAGGGAAACTGTCTCAAAAAGACAGAAAGAGAGAGAGAGAGAAAAAAAAAGGAAACAAAAGATTTAAATCCATGCAATTAGGAATAAAAAGGATAAAAATCACAACAGATCCTACAGAAATCCAGAAGACCATTTATCCTTTCTTAGAGTACCTGTATCCTAATAAAATGGAAAATGCAGAAGAAATGGAGAGAATCCTAGATATATATGAATTACCAAAGCTGAATTAAGAATATATAAAAATATTAAACAAGCCAATATCAATTAATGAAATTAAAGATATAATTAAAAATCTACCAAAAATAAGACCAATATCTACTAACAAAAAAAAGCCCATTCTCTCACAGATTCACTACTGAATTCTACAAAAAATTTAGAGAAGTACTAATACTGCTACTTCTCAAATTCTTTAATGAAATTGAAAGGGAAGCAATACTCTCAAATTCATATCTAGAAGCAAGCATTACTCTGGTATAAAACTACAGAAGGACTCAACCAAGAAAGAGAACTATAGGCCAATCTTTCTAATGAACATAGATGCAAAAATCCTCAAAAAGATACTAATAAACAGAATGCAGCAAATTATCAAGATGATTCTACACCATGACCAAGTGGGATTCATCCCTGGGATGCAGGGATGTTTCAACATATGCAAATCAATAAATGTAATTACCATATTAGCAGAGCCCAAGACAAAAACCATATGGTCATCTCAATAGATGCAGAAAAAGCATTTGAAAAAGTTCAACACTGATTCATGATAAAAACCCTACAGAAAATTGGAATAGATGGTCTTTATCTCAATAAATGAAA
>NW_004524694.1:2575099-2577431 GCF_000260255.1 Octodon degus | reverse complement strand
TTTTGGGGGCCTGGCCCTAGCTCAGGCCTTTAAGTGGCTGCTTCCACAAAGCTGTCAGCCTCAGGTTGCTGGAGTTCGAACCTCACACCTCTCCAGCTGGCCAAAAGTGCCCTGAAGGCATTCGAGGAACAAAAAAAAAGCCTTAAGAAGATACACAGATGGCAAAGAGGCATTATGAAAAGATACAGCATTATTAGTCATTAGAGCAAATTAAAACTTCAATGAAATACCATTAACTACCTAGTAGAATGATGAACATTAACAAAACTGGTAATATTAAATAATAATCAATATACAAAGCAACTACACTGCAGGCAGGACTGCACAATGGCCCAGCCACTTTAGAAAACATTTTCACATTTTACTCATTAACTGGTAAATAGATAGACAGTGGGAAATTCATATAATTTGACACCAAGCAATTTAAAGGAATGAACTATGGATATCTGTAACAGCATAGATAATCTGGGAAGCATCATACTAAGTGAAAGAAAATAGACACAAAAGACAACATACTGAATGATCATATTTATCTAAACATCTAGAGAAGGCAAAATTATGGTGACAGACAGTAGTTCAGTGCTTGTCAGAGGTCAAGGCACTGGGCAAATGTAACTGAAAATTGCAAAAAGAAACTTTTTGAAATAATAGAAATATTCTATATCATATATTTATTAGATCTCAGTTAAACGTATACTATAAGGTTAGTAATATAAACTATACATAAATGAGGCTAATTAAAAGAATAAAGACACAAACGGGTCCTTAACAAAAGGAGTTCAAGTAACAGATGAAAAGGATCCAACTTTACTAGTAATAAAAAAATACACTATCACTTTTTCAGCTATGAAATTAAAGTAATTATAGTATCTAATGAAGGGAAGTTGAAGATAGACTCTTTTTTTTTTTTATTTTAGGACAGGGTCTACAAGGTCTCACTGCATAGATCAGACTCATAGTGATCCTCCTGTTTACAGCCTCCCATATGCTGGGATTACAGGTCTGTGCCACCATGCCCAGTCTCAACTGCCACCTTGGTGTGCCCCAGGCGGGGCCAGCACGGCAGGCCTGGGAATCAAACTCCCAGCCCCTGTGTCTGCCTAAGCAGGTGCTTTAATCCACTGAGCTATTTGGCCAGCCTGAAAGTGGACATTCTTATACCCTAATGATGTGTCAGTACGAAGGTACAATTTGTCTCTCTGAGAACACAGGAATGCTTCAAAAGCCTTAAAAGTATTCCAATCATGTCCTCAAATACTTTGAATTCTAATAATTTATACAGAAGAAATCATCAAGAAGATGTAAAGAAAGACCACAAAACTATAAACAAACATGTTTATGTAGCACTATTTGTATGTTTTTATTTTTTATTTGTAGCACTATTTTTAAAAGCTGGTTAAATTACAATTCTTTTAGAATTGACATGTATGATATAATATACCAACTCTCCATGATGAATGTACATGCTGTACAGCAAACATGTAATGATAAACATAAAAATGTATGATTCTGTTATAGGATGGAGTATTACTCAGCTGTCTAAAATCCACATTCAAATGCAAATTCACATTATTTTTCCAGAAATAAAAGAAGCACCAATACTTCCTAAGTAATTACCACTATAACGCCTTTACTAATGAGCAAGAAGCCCAAAAATTCAGGTAAGTGAAACAGACACATTTACAATGTGACTACAAAGGCTCCCAAAAACCTGTGTTGTGCTCTACCTTTATATCACCATCGATTTTTTCCCATTCTTCTGTTGTAAAACTGGATGCTGTCGCTGCAGGTTTATCTTTCCTCAGAGCTCTACTTCCAGGAGCTAAGCTTCCAAGGCGCTTTTCACAAAATTCTGTAAGTTCAGGATAATATCCCTCATCACCAGACCTAAAAAAATATTTATAAGTTTAGTGTTCACACCTTACTTAGAAATCCTCTAGACCAGTGGTTTGCAAGCTGGGCTCCGTGGAGCTCAAGGGCTCAGTGGAGATAGGAAAAGCTACACTACGCTGAAGACAGCCCCCACAGCCTCTTTTATCTGCTAACCTGTGAAGTGTTACAGGGAAGAGCAAAGGAGCTCCGAAGACTTTCATTCCCATTGTGTACTTTAAATACTGAATAAACACCTGTTTCGCTCTGATCTTATACACTTATGTTCATTTTGTGCATAAGGCAATCTTGAATATATAAATGGAAATTCCATTTTGGAGATACACAGAGCAAATGTAGGCTGACATTTCTTTCTTTTTTTTTTTTTTTTTTCCTTTCCTTCTCCTGAGCTTCCAATAGGCTGACATTTCATTCCCATTGTGTACTTTAAATACTGAATAAA
>NW_004524694.1:2569758-2574854 GCF_000260255.1 Octodon degus | reverse complement strand
TAAATACCACTTCCAAGTTAATTTTTTAAAAAATTCCATGTCAATAGAACAGAACTAGACTATTCACAAGGTTTCTTGGATCCAGTATTGTAACTGTGGCTTCAAATTCTCTCATCCCTTAAGCCTCTCATTAAAAACAAACAAACAAAGAAACAAAAAACAGTCCTTGGCCAAATACAAAGGACAAGGTGAGCACATCTATTCTAGAGGGTCATGAAGGAGGACTGGAGCTTCTTCGCCTGGGGAACTTATTGGGGCCCTGGCACAAATCAAAAAATAAAAAGGATCCAGGCATGGTGGTGCATTCAGGTAATCTTAGCACTCTAGGAGGCTGAACCAGGAGGACTGCAAGTTGGAGGCCACCCTGGGCAATTTAGTCAGACACTTTGTCAGGAAAAAAAAAAAAAGAAAGAAAGAAAAAGGCAAGGAATGTAGCTCGGTATGAAGGTTCTGGGTTTACTGAAGGTACCAATCCCCCACCCCCTCATACACACAAATCAACTAATTAAAATGAAAATGAAAAAGGGCTACTGTAGGGAAACTTGAAAGTACAAAATGGTGGTACTTTGGTATTACAGTTTATGTCTAGATGTTCCCCCCAAAACCTAGGACTTTTTCAGAGGTGGCTGAATCTAGAATGGGCAATGCTGGGATTAAGGGTGCTGGGATTAAGAGTGAGTGATTGCTGGGTCAGTTCACAGACTGGACTGGCTCTGCCCTAATCCCAGTAGCCTGGATACAATACAAGGGAAAGAGTCTTGTCTCTGCCTTTTGCTCTTGTTGCTTTTACTGTCTTCTGCCATCTTGAACTGTTGCCCCTGTACCACGCCACCCTGCCTTGCAGCCAGCTGGTCATGGACTGAAACCTCTGCACACTGTGAGCTAAGTAAAGCCTTACCCCCTCTAACTTCGAATGTTGGGTATTTTCTCTCAGCAATGAGAGAAAAGAGACTAAGATATATCTGCTTAAGGCTGTGGGATCTGGGATATAGTAGGGTTCTGTGTCCACAGAGCTCTGGTGCAGGTATATGTCCTGATGCCCCAGTGAAAACAGCATCTGTGCCCAATGTCAGTGCTGGCTGGTGTAAATAACCCACATAGCCACAGCTGTTACTAGGACGTGGCTACTATAGTGCATTTTGGTATTAATGTAGACTAAGCACCCAAGGAGAATGGGCAGGGTTGTGGGCCTGAGGACTACAGGGACTGTACAGAGGCTGAGGTCACAAGAGCAGCTGAATAGCAGGTGGACTATGGCTAAGCAGCTGAATAAAAAGTGTTTAACCAAGTGCACAGCTCTGTGTCTCTTGTGAGGGCTGCCTGAATCTCCAGGGAATCCTCCTAGTATGACCTGGTGACAAAACAGCTAGGGATACCATTCAGTGTACACCATTTCATATGAATGACAACATTCTGTGAGGAAAAACAAATAGGATTTTTCATTTTTCCATTTAAGAAAGGATAGTTATTAAATCAGCTCAGGTAGGAAAGACAGAAGGTTAAAAGTGATGAAAAAGAAACAAAGAGTATGGTGATAAAGGAAACAGAGAAAAGAAATGTAAGAACTGCTACTGAACTGCAAGAATGCTGAGGCTGGAAAGGAAGGTTCATGCTCCACACGTGAGGGCCTTCTGCAATAGAACCTGCTTTCCCCAGGAAAACAGCTCTAGAAACCCCAAAGAACTGTCGCAGGTTGCTACTCCACAGGGCAGGGTTTCTTCAAGTGGATTTGTTGACCAGCAGCATTTAAGAATGAATCAGCTGGATGGTTAACACATCTCTGAGTCCCACCCCAGACTTCCTGGAGCAGAATTTCTGGGAATGAGACCCTCAAATTTGCCTTTTCAACAACCACATTTCATGCACAGCTAAGTTTGGTTATCACCACCATGAGAAGGCCTTGTGCCCCATGCGATCAGCCTGTAGTAGTCCCCCTCTGTTGTCAGGACACAGGAACTGCTGGTGACACAACTTTCCTCCTGATGGTTGTTTTACCTTTCCATAGTACATGCAGAGGAAACAAGAAAAATGTCTTCTGGGTACTCATTAGCTTAAGTCTCGTGCTGGGAGTAGACCTAGCCAGAGCCCTCCAAACTAACCACAGGATCAAAACCAATGCTTGGAACATGACACAGGCAAAAACAGCATCAATACTTAAACATTTTCTCCAGCATTTCTGTTGTTCTTTCAACTCTTAGAAGGAAACAACATAATAAAACCTGGCATAGCAAAACATGAAATGATTTCTAAATGCTTACCTGAGCACATAAAGAATTTTTTCCAGGTGTTTAATGTCCGAACATTTTTCAATATACTTGAAATCCAAATGTTCAACAGGAATGTTAAATGTTTTTGTTGTTCCAAAGCCACATAGTGATGGGTGATCTTTGGCAGTCATGGCTGAAATATAGTGTAGGAAAATGGATGTGAACCTCTGTTTGGATAGTAGTATCCATCTGGGCACTCCAATAGGAACAAAGGTAGAGTGGTGTTTCTAGGATGAAGGCTACTCATTTTGAAATTTCTCTCCCTGATAATATTTATGGAGATAAATTACTGTGTATTACATATGGATCATCTCATCCAACTTCATTTAAACAAACTGGGATATAATGACAAGCTGGCCTGGGCATTCAAATTGGTATTTATTTATTTATTTATTTTTGTTTTGTTTTTTGAGACAGAGTCTCACCATGTATTTCAGGCCAGCCTTGAACTTGCAGCAACTCTCCTGCCTCAGACTCCCAGTGCTAGGGCTAAGATGACAGGTGTGCACCACTCACTGTCCCTGGCTTTTTTATTTCTTTTTCAGACAGTGTCTTGCTATGTAGTTTAGACTGGCCTTGAGCTCACCTTGTAGCCCAGGATAGACTTGAACTCGCAGGGATCTTCCTCCTCACCTCCTATGCTAGGATTAGAGGAATGATCCATCACACCTTGTTCAAATTAGTGTGTGTGTGTGTGTGTGTGTGTGTGTGTGTGTCTTTTTGAGATGGTTTTACCATGTAGGTCAGACTGGCCTTGAACTCACTTTATAGACCAGGCTCACCTTGAACTCCCAGTGATCCTCCTGCCTCCACCTCTCAAGTGCTAGGATTACAGGCTTGTACCACCATGCCTGGTCTCAAATTACTTTTTAAAATACCTTTTAAAATTGATTTTGAATGAATTTATACTTTAGCAATTTACAATATCCCAATTATTTGAGTTGGTACAAATACAAATAATACCCTTTTTGTAGTATTTTTTTTCCATCTCTTAACTCACTACGTTTCCCACACTGCCATTTACTCCCATTAGTGAATAGTTCCCAGGATTATATTCTAAAACACTTTGTAAATACATAGGCAGTGCTTTATATTCTTTAAGAAATACTTAGTGATTTTAATTGGGAATAAGAAGGGATTAGACTCTTTTTTAAAAATGGAACTGCTGCTAACTTTGGAGATAATAATCCCTGCTATGCTGATATAGTTCTGGGCACTATCCTAAGCATAAATGATTTATAACATATAACATATAAGTATATGCTTAACACTTATTATTTAATCCACCAACTACTGTATCAGGTAGGCTTTCTTTTATATAAGAACAATAGTAACAGTTGACATTTATGGAAGTGAATTACCATGTGCCACGTTACCTTGCTTAACTTTCAAAACCACTCTTATGAAAACTATTAATAACTCTTCTCAGGGCTAGGTGTGTAGCTCAGGGGTGGGACAACTGTCTAGCATGTGTGAGGTCATGCATTCAATCTCCAACACCAAAAATAAATAAATAAAATGATAATGTTGGTCATTACTCCTATTTTATAGATAAGAAAATTAACAAGTCCACTGAAGAAATGAATCTCAGTAGACTAGAGTCGTGTACTTAGCCACCATACCTGTGCTTTTTAAACTACAAATGCCAAATAATGAAATCAATTTAGTGAGTTGCAATCAGCATTTTTTTTTAAAAAGTGACAAAGTTTATTTGAGAAAGTAAAAGAGAAGAGTTGGGGAGAAGGAGGTTCTGTGGAGCAAACTTGGCTGAGTAAAAGAGGAAAAACAAGACAAAAGAACACCTTGGAGAAAGCAAGGTGGGCTACTGTGGGGCAAGGACACAACAGCAAGTTGTTTTTGTGGGGGCCTCTCCTTTATGCTGTCCGAATCTCAAGGCAACCCATTAGAGTGTCTACATACAGGTCCTGAGAGGTAGTGCTGGGATAGCTAGCACACCTGAGGTTGACTTCAGGTCTAGGGTGATTGACAACCTGCTCCAGTTCTCAGAAGTCCATGTGAAAGGCTTTAGGACCTGTTCTGCGCATGTGTCCAGCATCTTGTAATCAGCATTGTTTTACAATGAGATAAAACTGAATTTTAAAAGACCACCTGCAGAAGAGATATCATGTCTGCATCTTGTCCTCTGAATAACTACTGTGAAGACAATATGCAATGTATTAATTATTGTACCCATCCTACTAACCTGTTTTGAAACCGTTTCATTGCTATTTTATCTTTTTTCTCATTAAAATGAATAAAAATAGACCATCTGGCATATAAAATTAAAAATTCTTTTATAAAATTTTTATTCCATGTCTATATAAATGGAAATTATGTGTATGTAAATATGTACATGGTTGCAAAGTGAAATATATTTTTGAGAGTCACTGTTAAAGTGTTTTTGAAAATTGTACTAAAACTTATTGGGTGATCACTTTTAAAAACAGAAGTAAAAATAAGTCTAAATCATAGAAGCATTTCAGCATGATTTCCCTCTGGGGATCTTGTTATATATCACACCTGTGCAGAGAAAAAGACCTCTCACTTTCTCCACATTCCTTCTGGCTTAGAACTGGGCAAGGAGTAGACACACTTCTTGGGCTTTGGGATGCAACCCAGCTGAAAAATTAGATTGGTTTTTACACCATACCACAGGGCCCAGAATGACACGTGGCTCCCTCACAAGGATATAAGAGTGAAAGTAACAGGGAAGAAAGGGGAAGAACTTTTAAATTATTGATGACACCGCACAGAATAGAAAGGGGTGCCTTGGGAGAATTTTCCAAAGAGCTAGAGGATCTTTTGTGAGATAGAATTAAGCATCTAATG
>NW_004524694.1:2551997-2568428 GCF_000260255.1 Octodon degus | reverse complement strand
TGCTACCCCTCCCTTGCGCTCTTGCTCTTTGCCACCACCACGTAAGGTTGCTTTTTGCTCTGTGCTGCTCTGCGTTGGACCCAGCTGAGTATGGACTGAAACCTCCAGTAACTGTGAGCTAAATAAACCTTTCCTTCCTTCATTTTGAGTGTCGGGTATTTGTCCCAGCAACGAGAGAAGAGTAACTAAGACACCGTCCTTCCTTAGAATGTTTTATTCTTGCTATGTAGATATTCCTGCTTTAACTATGAAAACATAATCAAAATTTCAGAACGGGAACTGCAACCTGTATTTACTGTCCCCTCCCTTTTAAACAAGGATAAATGCTTTCATTTAAGATCATTTCACAAAAGAGCCCGTTTCCTTTCATGCATTCCATTTTGAAAGTGTTGGTTCTGAGCAACGACATACAAAGGTGAAGGAAGACACTATACAATTCAGGTGAACAAGGTCACTTGTAGTTTCCATTTTAAGTACATTCCAGACTAGTTGAAACAGATGGACAAACCACCTAGTACAATGTCTAGCCCATAAAAGCTCAATAAATTATCATCTTTTTGCTCTTGGACTCCATGGGGACTGTGATTATATTATCATTTCCATTACCCATGCTGGAAAATGTTAAATTTGCATGTTTAGAGACAGACTCAAACTTTAGAATAAGTCTTAAATTGCCTTACTAAATCCTATATAATCTGTGTCACACGCATGTTCCAGGTCTGGCAGTCATTTCATACCTTATTCTTTTTAAAATTTATTTATTTATTTATTTAGTGTGTGTGTGGCCAGCTCAGCCCACCAGGGGGCGGGGCTGGCTGGCATATGGTGCTGGGGGATTGAACCGCGGCCCCTGTGCTTTGCTAAGCTTGTTCTAAGTAGACGCTTTAGACCACTGAGCCATCTCACCAGCCCATATACCTTATTCTTGACTTGCAAAATTATGCCCTAAATCTCAAATACTCAGCCATTGTAACTTCACATTTTATTTCTAGCTGAGAAAGAAATCCATTTTTTTTTAGTTTAATGTTTTATTTATCCACTCTTTTTAGACACATGGCAGTGATAAAGTAGCTCAGAGAATATTAAAACAATGTGTGTTTGTGACAAACAGGATCAAACTCTTCACAATGCCTGGCACTGTCATTTACTGGAAAAACTTTTTAATTAATCTTAACATTTATTAAGTGATGCAGAATTCCATTCATTGGCACATATCCAACAGAAGTAGGCCTAGCCTCACAGTAGACTAGTACACAGATGTTTGTAGCATCCTGATTCATAGCCCATCGATAGAACAGTGTGTCAGCAGGTGAGTGAAAAGAAAATTGTGGCCTGCCAGACAGCTGAGCGTTGCCCCACTGCGCGGTGGCAAGCCTGGTTGGTGTACTGATGCACACAGGCTCACGGGTGAAGCTCAGGAACTGCTGAATGCAGAAGTTAGAGCAGTGTGTGTGCTGCACCAGTCCAGGCTGAGCACATGACAGGAGACCCTGGCTTCAGGGTCAGGCAGCGGCTCGGGTCCTAGTGAGGGAAGCTTGGGATGATGGGTATTGGCTGTGGCAGTGGAGGTTAGTTACCTGGATTTGTTTTTCAAAATTTATCAATCTCTGTATTCAAAGAGTATATTTGATTATATGACTAGATAAGCCAGAGTGTAGAATAAAATATTCACACTGAAATTAATCCAGAATTTGTGTACTGAAAAACTTGCTAGAAATAAAGTTTTCTATCCTGAACGTCTTCTGTACCTGTGTGAAAACATAAACCTGTCTACTAAGGACATAAGTCAGTTGGCAGAATTCTGGAGATACAGAGCTTAGAAAAAGAATTTGGTCCATTTTTTAAAAAATGTATTTGGGGGCTTTCTTTTTTTTATACAGTTCTATATAGGTTTTTTTTTTTTTACTGCTGATTAATAGGACAGTTTTGATAATCAATACAATACATTGTTATCTTCTTAGTGGTTATCCATAGTACAAGAAGCAGACAGGATATTCTGTCCAAACACTGTTAGTACACTTCTTTCTTCTCACTGAATTAAGTGGAAGTAGCTGTAAATTTATCCTATTTTGTATATATAAATACAAAATGATCTTTCCTTTGTATCCTTTTTTTTTTTGTCCTGTCAGAGGTGACTATTCTATTGGCATCTAAATACTATAGGTGTTAGAATTCAACTAAACAATCTAACACTGTCTAGCAGTCTATAATATTAGTGGGTTATCCTCAGAAGTTATTGACTTGAGCCTTTTACAGCTCATCGTATTAATATGGATTTACTTTATATACCTCATTTTTATACTTTTCTGCTGGATGGTTAAGACCAAGATATAGCAAGACGTATATAACAAGAAATGTAACTTTTGTATCTGTTAAGGTCAGCCAAGTACTCTCAGGATTTATCCTGTAGCCCTGTACCACCCTTTGTACATCTTTTCGTCAGTGTCTGACATGAGGATGAGTCACAGCCATTGCTTGACCAATTTGCTCTCTGTGAAAGCTTGAGAACATGTTTTTTCTCTCCATGTGACTCTCCCCAGGCTCACTTTACATCATCCAACACATTCCTCTGTAGCTCCATAATCTTCTTGATCAGAAAATTTGGAGCACAACTGAGTTACATGTTGTTACAGTACAGGTTCTCCTATGTCCTGAGTCTTCACTGACCTTGAAAGGCTAGGGCCAAAATGTTGGCTGACCTTGCAGACCTTCCTTTTCTCCAATTTTGAACTGCTAACTTAGGTTGTTAACCCTCCAGAAGAGAAGCTAATTATTAACCTGCAATATATGCAGTTTGATTTACCCTATCTGTCGAAATATCAAACATTTTGGCATATCCTGGAACAGGTATTTTCTATCAGATATTGGTATGTTGAACTTTAAGTCCTTACAGAATACGAAGGAAAAATAATTATATAAAAGTAGAAATAAGCATTTACATATTTTTACAAAGAAATTTAGAAACCTAACCATATACGGAATTATAAGTCCTTATACTAGGGAGACAATACGATATTTACAAATGTGGGTCTGGTTTATTTCACTAATAAGTATATCTCTAAGTGGTATCCACTTAAATATGAAGGCTTCAAGTTTATCATTCTTTATAGCTGAGTAGTTTTCCATTATATAAAAGTACCACATCTTTTTCAACCATTCCACATGTGACGGGCATCTTGGTTGTTTCCAAGATCTGGCTATCACAAATTGTGCTGCTATAAACATAGGTACGCATGTATCACTATGATATGACGCTTTCAGTTTCTCCGGGAAAATTCCCAGTAGGGGGATAGCAGGCTTGAATGGGATTTCCAGTCCTAGTTTTCTAAGGAGTCTCCACACTGATTTCCATAATGGTTGCACCAGTCTACTCTCCCACCAACAGTGGAGAAGGGTTCCCCTTTCCCCACAGCCTCTCCAACATTTGTTGTTGATTTCTTTATGATAGCCAATCTTTCTGGGAAGAAATCCATTTTAAATATCAATTCCATATGCCCTGTAATTTTTTTCAGTCATGCTTAATATTTTGTTATAACATATATATTTACACTGAATAAACAAGCACAATACGAAGCAACTTGAAGGAAATAAGACAACATAGGCAAATGAAAGTCATCACTAGTCTTTATAGACATAAAAGAAAATATTGTATTCAAGAAACAAAAAGATGTACATGAGAGGCCTAGGTTCATATGGCCAGGTAAGCAGCAGCAGTCTGGGTTATTTGGACCCAAAGTCTTATACCACAGTCCATATGGTTTACTGAGCTCTTTGCTGTACAACTCATCAATGAGCCCTTTTGACTCATCTTCAAAATGAGTTACATCTTTCCACAGTAACTCGCTGGCCTGGCTATTATCTCTGGCATTAGTTACTACAGATGGCCCTTCCTTTTCTCTCTGCTGTCACTGGACCCTGTACAGCTCATCTTCACACAGCAGCTTGAAACCTCATTACCCTACTGTCACAACTGCTTTCCAACACAGCACCGTAACTTAGCTGGCTTCTGCCCACCTCTGCAACCTCATCTTTTCCACAATCTCAATGTTCACAAAATCTATCACGGGGTCATTTAAAAGGGCAACAAGGGCTGGGGAGAGAGCTCAACTAAGCACCTGCCTGGCAAGTGCAAGGACTTGAGTTCGATCCCTGGTACAACACGCTGTGTACCAGCCCCATGCACTAAGCTGGCCACCACCAAAACCAGGCATGGTGGGGCACATCTATAATCCCAGTTATAATCCCATTGGGCAGGTTGATACAGAAGGTTCACTGGAGTCTGGGCTGCGTAGCAAGACCCTGTACCAAATGAAAGATTAAAAACATAAATAAAAGGGGAACAAGATGAATTCACATTCTGATAGCCCAGAGCTTTTACAATGACTGTTTCCTATATCTCAGCAGCATTCTTTGCTATTTTCCTACAGCCCACTCCTTCTCATCTTTTAGTCCTCTCTATCTTGACTAATCTACATAGGACTTATTTCAGTAAAGTGGGGATGTGTATCTGTATATATGAGAAAGCAACTTGTTTTACATCTCTTCATATAGCTACTCATTTCTGATTTCTATTATTTTTCATAGCTTTACATAACAGCTAGTACACTGGTATACTTTGTGCCAAATGGTGTTATGATGTTTAGAGGCGACAACAAAGCATGGTAGTCCCCCCCGCATAATTTTATTGAGAAACATAGCAATGAGACAGTTTGAAATTAAATTAGGACAGTTTCAATAATTAACACATTGCATACTGTCTTCCTAGTGGTTATTTGTTGTACAAGATGCAGACATGATATCCTATTTACAAACACTATTAGAACAAATCCCTCTATTCATTGAATTAAGAGAATATAGCTGTATATCTATCCTAACCAATTTGAATACACAGATACAAAATGGTCATTCATCTGTATCCCTCTTGTTTAGTTCCGTCATTTAAATATTATAGGTTTGTGAACTCAGCAAAATATTCCACAATAGTCCAGTAGTCCATAATAATATTGGGTCTTCCGCTTGACTGGCAATGTCAGAAGTTGTTGACCTGAGTCCCCTACAGCTCAACATAACAACATGGCTTCACTTTTTATACTTGGTACTTTCTAAGGAACATATTTAATTAGATCTTTGGAGTGCTTCAGGAATATAATTTTTAATAAATTTTATTAAAAGTATAGTTTGGGAAAACAATTTTAACCTTTATTGTTGTTACATTACATACATGATAAAATTAAATTACAAGGCATATAATTGAACAATAAAATTCTTTATACAAAGTATATTTAGATACCTAAATACAATCTGGTCTTGAAAATGAAATCATGTATATAGCTGTATTCCTAAGTGTGTTGAATCCAATGCTATATGAGACTCCTGAAGGTGCAAATCCAGGTAACAACAAAGACACTTTTCTGAATTCCCATGTTTTACCGAGCATCAAAAACCACCACTGTTAAACTGAGTTAAGGACCCCCAAAAAATACACAAAAATGATAGAAAATTTAAAGTTCCCAAGTCACTTTACCTTTGCAGTAAGCTAATTTGCCTGCCTATATATCCGTATATGTCTTTGTGAGACATGGCTTCACTGTGCTGTTCAGGGTGGCCTTGAACTCACTTTATATCCTAGGCTGGCCTTTACTACTTCTTCCTCTTTTTTGGGGGGGGGGGCAAAACTAGGGATGGAACTCAGGCCCTTGTGCTTGCCAGGGAAGTGCTTATTCCTCTGAGCCATCTCCCCAGCCCCAGATGCACTTTTTTTTTTTTTTTTTTTTGGCGGAACCGGGGATTGAACTCAAGCCCTTGCGCTTGCCAGGGAAGAGCTTATTCCACTGAGCCATCTCCCTGGCCCTAGGCTAGCCTTGAGCTTGGCACTGATACTCCTGCATCAGCCTCTGAAGTGCTGGGATATAGGCATGTGCCACCATGCCTGGCCTTCTATTTTATGTAATGTGTTCAAAAAAAATAGAACCATTTAATATGATAATAATCTTTAAAAAATTTTTCATTTAATAGGTGAACAAGCTTTTCCAAATACAAAATGCATCAAAAAACAAAGCAATATTAAAGGTTATAACTTGATTTTTTTTTTTTTTTTTTTAATGTATTTGGTAGTGTCTATAAGGTCTCACTACCCAGACTGGACTCATAGTGATCCTCCTGTTCTCAGCCTCCCAAGCACTGGGATTACAGGGTACAACACCATACCCAATCCCAATCACTGTCTCAACTGCGCCCCGGGGATATGGCACATGGCACATGGCACAGTACACTAGGGAGCAAACCTGGTACCTTAGCCTTCCTAAGCAGACACTTTAGTCTGCTGAGCTATCTGGCCAGCCCTTAACTTGCTGATTTTAAAGAATTTGTTACCACATAAAAATTTATTTCCTGTATTTGGGCTAATTTGTAGGACCTTCTTTTTTCATTAGGCAGTGTATAACAAATTTGTATTTTTCCTTGTATTATTGTTTTGTTTTGTTTTGTTTTTGTAGAACTGGGAATTGAACTCAGGCCCTTGCACTTGCCAGGGAAGCACTTGTTCCACTGAGCCATCTCCCCAGCCCCTCCTTGTATTATTTAGTTTGTCCACAAACTCAAACTCAAGGAGTACTTCTATGAAGTACAGCATTCTTAAAAAGTACTTAAGAGAACCAAAATAATTAGTGTTTATTTACAGCCTAGAAACTGGTCTACAAAAATGGTGATCCTGTTTGTCTCTAAAGTAATCCAAAAGTTATTACTGTTCTTACCAAAACTTAGTCTGTATCAAGCCCAGTATTATTTTGCATTTCCTCTTCATATTTAGAAAGCATAGTTAAAAGGATACATCTTTTAGTTCTTTTCTTGTACATTATTCTGTATCCACATTCTCTACATCTGATTGGATCCCTGGATTTAATTTCATTTTCTGTGTGACATTCTAGAAAAAGAAAATACATTTATTCAATGGCTAAAAGAAAAACATTAGAGACAAATCATTTTAACCATATCTGTTACCCAAAGCAACCCAAAGCATTAATATACTCAACCTTAAAAAAAGAAAAACTTAGTGTTATTCACAGTACATAATGATCACAGTCATGATGGGGAGTTATGTATGTGTATGTAACACATACTAAATATTCTTAATATGCTTATACTGCTAAATATACTAAGTAGAAAAGAGAAGAATTGTGGGCAATAAATATATCCAGGTGAAAAGTGACATCTTAACAAAAATTCTTTTTTGTTTGCTAAAAATCCTAAGTGCTCTTACTTTAAGCGCTAACCTTACCTCCACAGATATATATCATTGGCTGCTGCTTTGGGGGTTGAACGTCCTGTTGAGTGTCCATTGTTAGTGCCTGAAATCACAGATTCAAACACTGAATACTATCTCAAAGGAGCTCCTCCCACAACCAACCAAGTCCCACTTTTCTACGGAGAAGCTAAAAAGATCCCAATTTCTTACCTGTTCTCCCCTCCCCCATGCTTTAGGGACGGTCTAAAAGGACGAAAGACAAAGTACTAAACGCTTAATCTACCGTGGACAAAATAATAAATACCTTATACATGTTATTTCATTATGCGCTTCACAATAGGGCCAGGAAATAAAACTTTACAGGTGAAGAAACTGAGGCATAGGGAAGCCCCTGTGTACAGTATCGCTACTACAAGGCTTCAGATCTGACCGGAAAAGCTAGTGTTATCATTTAACAGAAGTTCCGATCTTAAAACTTCACCACGAGATAGTAAAAAATACAAAAATAAAGAATCATATTCCCTGCGCCAAAGAACTACAGCCCTCAGCCGGGGTACAGACTACTCGAAGGAGAAAAGGCAATAACTCCGCGACTAAACTAAAAATCAAAAGAGTGAGAGCATCGCCTCTACCCCACCTTGTCCCAACACTGATCCTACTGGGCTATTTTTAACCTCAAGCATCTACTTTTGGCCCAAACACACAGTCTCTCACCCACACACTGCGCGCGCTACTTTCCAATCGCAAGCCATTAATACCTGATCTGGGCAACACCGAAGAGGTTCCCACTCTGGCGTTTCTAAACAGAACCTCGTTAAGAGGCTGTCTCGACCAACTTCCGTCGCCGACAGATGACGCAAGAAGCGCCCGCCTCTTCCGCCTCCGGAGCTAGGAAACTCAGATTGCTCGGAGGCGGCGAATCTGCGCGGTTCTGTTGTAGGCGCTCACTCCAGTGGTGGCGAATGTGTGGTGCACGCGCTGAAAACTCTAGAAGGTTCGCCGTCGCTGAAAGTGCCTATTTCGCCCCTAATTACTTGTTTCCCCCCAGGAAAACAAGACATTGTCATACTTCCGCAAGTTGCAGGAGGTTTCCATTTCTGTCGAAAGAAGTTGATAGGAAGTAATGTTTTCTGGATGAATTCACGTGTAAAAACACTTCATTATGTTTTCAACTTTAATGTACGTGCCGGGCCCCCCACGGCAGCTGCGTCCTATTTCGTGGTTTTGTTTTTGCTTTCCAGCCCTTCTCACCTAGGCTCCTGTCATTCCTTTCTCCCACTTAGTGTTTCTGTAAAGTGTAGACCGGGCGTGAGGACAGCTACATCATCTACTCCGCTCAAACCTAAGGGATTTTGGCAACTTGAACCTTCTGAGGTCCTCTATCCCATATATGTATTCATTCATGGGAGAACAAAATGACCTGAATGGAGGTGTGTTCTTTCAGTGATCAAAATTTGAGACAACTACATCTATTGGGTACATTTATTAAATTCACAGCAGATATTTTAGTTACATTAGAAGTAGGGCAAACAAAACAAAGTTTCTCAATTACAATTAACGGAGGAGGCAGCTGCCTCGCCTGCCTGTACCTGCGTGGGCTGCAGCAAGGTGGATGCCTCAGGGGTGGTCCAAGCCGGTTGCTTCCCTAATGGGCTGAGTGTGAGCAACCAAAACAGTGGCTGTTCCAACAACCAAATGGACAGGCATTCCAATTCCCCAGGAACTCTCAGTAACTGTCTCAAGAGAGAGGCCTGTTCCTTGAAGTCTTGCCAACTTTAGGAAATTGGGATCCAATCCAACTTCCTCCTGCCGAGCACCTGAGAACCATTTCTGCAAAACTCAAGCAAGAGAAATAAGGGGAGAGAAGCCCCTTCTTGAATCTCAAGTTCAGGAACTTCCAGCAGACACCAAAGCCAAAGAGAGTGAAATCAAGAGGTTTCAAAGAAACTAAAGAAACACAGGGAGAGAAGGGCACTGAGAACTGAGGGGGCAGATGCTTCAGACCCAAGTTCAGAAGGAAGATCAACTCCACCGGAGACACAAACCTTTGATAAGAACCCTTAAGGAGAACAGAATTTTCCGAAAGAGATTGCTGATCTAGAAGAAGAACACTGAGTCTTGAAAGGAAAACTGACTTACTTTAAGCAGTTACCAGAAGGGGCAGTGATTCACACTGGTGACAGCAGATGCTCAGCATCTATAACTCAAGCTTTGGAAGCCCAACTGAAACAAACTGTCAAGTGAAACTGATAAATTTAAAATTAAACAAATATAGAAAAACATTACTGACATCTGATGTTACCAAAGCTTCTTTGTCACCAGACACCTCAGATTTTGAGCACATCACCACTGTTACCCCTTATTGGGCTCTGTCTTCCACTACCAACTCTTTTAAGAATTCTTAAGTGTTCAACCACTGGGAGTTCTACAAACAGTGCAAGTGAACTGTCCTTACTTTCCCTTACAGAGAACATACAGGTGATGGAAGAGAATCACCATAACACTATAGAGGAGCTACAGGCCACTTTACAAGAGTTATCAGGTCAGCAGGAACTGATAGCTGAGAATGAAAAGTGGGTAGATGAGAAGACTATTTTAGAATCACACTTGCATCAGCATTGAGAGACAGCAAAGTGGCTAAGTCATGAAAATGAGAAATTGATAAATCTTCTATAAGAGCAAGTGAAGAATGATGATCCTAGTGCCCAAGAAGGGAAAATCCTCAAGCTGGAGCAGAAAAGCAGATATTTTTGAGAAAAGCCTCTTTCTTTTTTCTTTTCTGTTTTTTTTAAACTAGGAGTTGAACTTATAGCCTCATACCTGCCAAGAAGTGCCTTGCCACTGTGCTATATTCCCAGGCAGAAAAGGACTACTTTAAGTTTACCATTCAGCAGCAGTTTACCTGTAACTTAGGGAATGTTGAGGAAGAAAAACAAGGAGCTTTGGACATGATCACGCACCTGAAATAAAATGAAAACTGAATGGGTTTCTAGAACTACAACGATGTAACAATAATGTGATGACCAAAACTTTGGAAGAATATGGTTACCTTGGAAAGCTTGAAGATGGAGAATGGGTCCTTGAAGCCTCATCTGGAAGGTGAGAAGAAAAAGAGCTATATGGAGAGCAGTAGTACCTTGAAGCAGACAGCAGAGAACTGTGAACTTTGGGAAACGTTGCAAGTAGGTTCAACTGAGAGATCACCTGGAACTGTCTTGCACTGAGCTCAAAAAAATTGCTAAAAGCAAAAGGTGACAGTAAACACATTTCTGTGCTAGCTGATACAAAAATATTATTCTTACTTGAAGAAGAACTGTGATCATCAAGCAGAACAGCTAAGCAGACCCAGCCTAAAACTGCAAGAGAAAACAGTGATGCAAAGATGAAAGACACAAAAGAAACCCTGTTTGAATTGGAAGATCACGTAGAAGAGCCGTGGGCTGTCAAGTTACATAATCAGCTCTTTAGTGAGCTAGGGAACAATGTGGTCAAGCTGGAAGAACAGAAATCAGAGGTGGAATGGCAGTTAAAGACCCTGTGATAAAGCAGGTAAAAGAAGAGGATGAGGAATGGAGGTTGTTATAGGCAAACCTGAAGACTGCCCCAGTGGTGGTCAGTGACATCAAACGTGAGGCCCAGCAGGAGTTATGCACTGTGAAGAAGAGTGTATTGAAGGAGGAGGGGACAAATGCCAGGTTATAGCATGAGCTGAGGGACATGTGGGGCTACAGCAGTTCTCTGGTCCCTGTCAGCTAGCAGACCTTTTGGTGGAAGAAACACAGTCCAGCCCTTGCCATGATTTGAAACTACAGATGTTTATGAAAGAGGGAATCTGCAGAGGAGAAATTATCATTTTACCTAAAAGAGCCCCACTTGTCTCCTATACCATTCATTGTTCCAAAAAGTGGCACATTGCAATCAAATCTGTACATTTTTTCTACGTGTTAAGACCAAACGTGAGTTTTATATTTTTTTTTCTCTGTAAGAAGACTCAGTAATCTCTGGTTTTGGAGAATAAAGTTCTGGAAAGATACAAGTCTTGTGAAAAAAATGTTCCATATGTTCTTTAAGATTAGTGGTTTAGCAAATTCTCGGTGGCTAATGCAACCTATGCATAGGTTTGCTTTTTGGTATTTTCATGCTGCTTATTTAAAAATAGGATCCGATAATCTTGGAATTGTCACTATTTTAAGACACAATAAGTCACCTGCATGATGCCTTTCCTTAAGAACTTAGAAAGTTCTCTTTTATACCAAGTCTTGCATCTCAGCCTGTGCAAGCTAAGGTCTCATTGTATTATTTCATTTGAAACAAACTGCTACTAAGCTTTAGCTTGATTTCCACAGTCTTTGTTTAGCTAAACAAATAGATATTTGGTTGATAATAAAAAATGTTAGCCAGATAAGTATGCTCAGTGACAATGTTAACTGAAAACTAATAAAGGACAATTTATAACAAAAGCCTCATGAATGAAACTTACCCTGGAAACTTAAAGACTTAATGCAGAAGGACATATCTCAGAATAATCCAGGATTCAAAGTATGACTTTAAATTTTTGGGTAGTACATTCATACGTAAAGATTTGTATATTCAATTTAGCAGACTCTACCAGTGTGTGTGTGGGGAACTACTACACTGCTCACGTGAGGAGCATTTCATAGTATATATAGCACAGGGACATTAGCTATATAATAAAAAAGAAAATTGAAATTATGAATGCTCTTTAAATTCAGGAATACATCAAATTGGAGCACACAGATGCACCAGAAAAATTTAGCTTGGCACGAGAAAGAAGAAAGAAGAGACATTATGTCCTCTTTATAAAGATAACTAGAATTAACTTTATAATAACTGGAATTATCTTCATGTTCAGAGAGATTGTTACCTCAGGCTGAATATTCTTATAAATGACTTAAAGTGCACTCACTGAGTGTTTTCTAATCTAGAAAATAAGAAAAATGAAATCTCAATTTAAAATGCACAGCTGTGCTAATCTTCATAATTTGATCTGCTTTTACTCTGAGTATTGATTTTTTTTCCATTTATGCATTTGGTACAGGGTCTCATTATGCAGCTCAGACTCGTAGTA
This sequence comes from Octodon degus, assembly GCF_000260255.1. Classification (NCBI taxonomy): domain Eukaryota; kingdom Metazoa; phylum Chordata; class Mammalia; order Rodentia; family Octodontidae; genus Octodon; species Octodon degus. The sequence goes on along the minus strand of NW_004524694.1, from coordinate 2,556,096 downwards.
ATCCTGTTTTCATCCTCCTCAGCTCTGGGATTACAGGCATGCACCACCCCGCCCTGGAGGTGGGGGCGGATCGGCATGTGGGACCAGGGTTTGGTCCCTGTGCTTGCTAAAGCAGATGTTTAGTCCACTGAGCTATCTCACCAACCCAGAATATTTTTTATATGTATGCATTTATGGAGTGCTAAATAAGTGTTACTTTTTTTAAGGTTAATGGGAGAATCAGGCTTTTTCCTAACATGCACTACATTTTGCTTGATTTTTCTATTCTTCCTCTAAGTCAAAAAAATTTATTTCTGGGGGGTCAGCTCAGTTAGAGAGTGTTTGCCTAGAATGTTTGTTATGGTTTGTGTGTATTTGTCTCCCTCCCCCCAAAAAAACCTCATGAAGTCACTGAGGCACAGTTCTACAGTTTGTGATTAATTCATGATCCAAGGCTGGGATTATGGGTCTGAGTACTGCTGGGATTAAGGGTGTGAGTGCTACACCCAGCCTGGCCCAGATAGCCTAAATGTAACATAAGAGAGAATGAAAGACAGACTTGCTCTCTGTAGCCACTGTTGCTGCTACTCCTCTCTTTTGTGATTGCTGTTTTCCATCTCCATGAACTGCTGCTCTCTGCCTTGGAGCCAGCTAAGTATGGACTGAAACCTCCAGGAATTGGGAGCTAAATAAACTTTTCCTTCCTTCATTTTGGGTGTCGGGTATTTGTCCCAGCAATGAGAGAACAGTAACTGAGACAATGTTCAAAGTCCTAGGTTTGATGCTCAGCACAATAAAATAAATTTTTAAAAATAGAATTTACCAGGAGAAATAGCAGTGTCCTGCTGATTCCTCCACACATGATACCAGCAGTTTCCTGCTGATATCCTCCACACAGGATAAATATTTTGATCACCACTCTAGTTATAAAGCATTTCTTGCATCAACCAAGAGAAGTAATCCAATTCAAGAAGCACTCTAGGCTTCTCTATAAAACCTACTAGATTAAAACCATTGTTAGCATAAGCAAAAGGGGAGGAATGATCCTGAAAGCAAAACTTGCATATTTGAAAACTATTTTTGATTCTTACTGTCCTCTGCAAATATCAGGATGATTCTGGGAAAGCACAATCAATGGAGATAACAGTGGATCATAGATTTAGAATAATGGCTCTACAGAGTGGGGGTGTAATGCCAAGTTACAGCATGGAGAGCTAGAATTTCCACAAATGAAGTGCTGACCTCCAAATCCAATATCCTTTTTCCCTATCAGTGAGAACCAGTAGTTTTAGTATTACTATGGAGCATGATCCATGTAAGCTACCTTATTACAGTACAATATTTCTTGTGTGTTTACTGTGTGCTTGACATCATCTGCATTGCTGTCACCTAATGAGGGCAGTTGTCTTGCCATCCTGGACTCTAGGACTTTTAAGTTATTACAGTATGATTACAGAGCTGCAAGGTAACACTTCCCCTAATCTATGTTTCCTTTTTCCTTGATCATAATTTGCTATATGATTCATGACAGATAACTGAAGACAAAGTTCAGTAAAACAAAGAAGAGGATGTTTTACTTTGTACAATCAGCAAGCTGATGTGCAATACCTAGTGGCAAGCTGCCGGGACAGGACAATCCTATTTTCTCAGTACTGTCCTTAGAGACCAGAAGAGAAAATTTGTGTACTTCAAAGTCTTTAGACAACTGCAGTATGTGACTGATCAGGATCTCATGATTTACAGCACTTCTTGTACATTGCCCTTTGCCCATGATTTGTACCTTCTAAGATTCTCAATAAATCTGTTGTGCTTGCTCTGTTCAGGGCTCAGTCAGACAAGACTTCTGAGTCCCCTGTAGCTGATTTCATCCAGCTTTGTGGTCATCCTTCTTGTGGCTTCAATCAACATTCAATAGTAATTAGAGCATATCTGCCAATCTTGATTGTCATAGTCACTGGAAAAATCTTCCTTTATGTTTTATTAGAGGGCCTTAAAAAAACATTACATCTGTGGGAAGCAGGTGAGTTTTTAAATTCTGAGCCAATGTGACACATGCCTGCAATTCTAGCATTTGGGAGACCTAGGCAGGAGGATCACCATGTGTTCAATACAAGCCTGAACTACATAGTGAGACTCTTTCTCAACAAACAATTTTGAGTCAATGTTGGGGTGATGTCTGATCCAAGAAAGGGAAACAGAAAAGCAAAAGACTATAGTAGGCAAATTATAAAAAAAAATAACTCAATGGTTTGTATCTAGTGTATATAAAGCTCAATGCATTGCTATGCATCTTTTTGCCCTTTATTGGGCAGGGAGGGATAAAAATTATTTTTCCTTTAAAAATTTAAGGAGTAAGAATATGTTCTTTTATTATCCACTTACAAGAAAAAATTTTATCTCACAAATGAAAAAGAATAGGGCAAGGTTCAAATGTGTATTGGGTTATGCAAATTTTATTTAAACATAAGCAAAATTCTTGGACAGTTTACATCAGAGTAGATAATATCAAAAACAAGTAGACAATATCATATGTTAGAAGGTCATGACATGCAAAGAAAAATCAGCAGAGAAGGATGTTTGCTAATGCTGAGCAGGGAAGTGTGGAATTGCTATTACAGATCTTTTTGAAGAGCTAGGGAAGGTACTGCTCACCCTGCGTGGGAGTGTGGAGTGGCTTCAGACAGGTGCTGTGAAAAACTTGTACTTTGCCAGTTCCTTAGCTTAAGCCTACAGAGACCTCTCTCCGTTTAACAACCTCATACTAAGTACACATCTCATCTACCACCACCTACCTCTGCTGGTTCTCTTGGGTGCCTCAACCTGATCCTCATGCAGTTGATTCTGCCAACTGAGTTTGTTGGGTCTAAGATAGTCTCTACTGCCACTATCTTCCAGAGTAATGCAGAGGTCTCCCTATAGCCACTTCATTTCTCTTCATTCTGTTCTCTGTTCTGCCACCAAGTGGTCTTTCTTAAATGCTCTGCATTGCCTAACTAGCGGATAAACTTCAGACCTGCAACATGTACTCATGACTTTGTACCCGTGGCTTGGTTCCACCTCTTGTGAATTTTCTCTTGATCTTTCCTTTAGTACATATTATTTTTCAGTTATAACAAATTAGTCATCCTAATACATCTGATGCTCCATTTCTTACTCTTGGACAATTCTGAGTTTGGAATTTTCTGCCTTTTAAAATGCTACATGCCCAACAAATGTTCATCTCATACCAGATGTGGTGGCACACACCTGTTCTCCCAACTACTGGGGAGCCTCATGTAAGAGGACTGTAAGTTCAAGGCCAGCCTGGGCAGTTTAGCAAGCCCCTGTCTCAAAACAAACAAAAATATTAAAAGGCTGGGGTGTTTACCTCAGAGGCAGAGCACTTAATCAAGCCCTTGGGTTCAACCTCCACTACCACTATCAATACACACACACACACGGAGTCCTAATAACCTCACAACATGGTTATTAGGAAGTTAATGCAGCACACTCTTCTCTAGTAGGGTTAGTTGGTTCCTCTTTGTGCCACTTCTGTTCTATTATGGCACTTGTATTAGGCCTATTAACACAGTGTAACTTAGGCATCTTCAGATTACCAATACCTAGTCCAATAATTGGCACAGTTCGAGCTTCATATTTGTTAGATTTTAGATGTATTACATTTAGAGTGGACACCCAGATAAAGAAATATCATCAGAATGGTGGTGATAGAATAACCAAGAAGTCATTGATACTTTTACACATTCTTATCCTGCGTTTAAACACTTAATTTTCCTGTTTCTACACTTAAGCGAGCGGCTACGCAAACGCTGCTGAAGACCAGGCCTGCGGGTAGCTGAGTGGGGCGGGAAGAAAGCAGAACCCGGCAGGAGGAAGTGGCGGGACAGGAAAAAAGAGGCAGGGCCGAGTGGCCGGAAGGGGCGGGGCAAGAAGAGGAGGAGGGCGGCGGCCGGAAGGGGCGGGCAGAGTGGAGCGCCTTCCTGGGGCGGGCAGTTCAAACCCGAGGACAGACGGGTGGTGGTCTCTCGCGAGCTGAGTGCGGGTGGTCGTAGCCTACGTCTTCCGGGGCGAGGCGAGCCTTGTCTCTGTGCGCCCGGCTGCCACCGCCCAGCCCTCAGCC
>NW_004524694.1:2543882-2551892 GCF_000260255.1 Octodon degus | reverse complement strand
GCGGCCGCCCAGCCCTCAGCCAACCCGCCCCGCCGCCCGGCCCTCAGCCAACCCGCCCCGCCGCCCGGCCTCCAGGTGCGCGGACGGCCCAGGTGTGTCGGGTGGCGGCCTCCAAGGCCCGCGCCTGAGAGACCGTTACCCGCCCAGTGCCCTTCCAGAAGCCCGAATGTGGTGTCGCTGGTTCCCAAGCCCGGGTGCAGAAAACGAGGCCGTTGAGCGAGAAGAGGTTCAAAATGAAGGGCTCAGGCCTTTCCGAGCGTTGGGAAGGACCCCCGCAGCGTGGGTATTAGGTTCCCTCCCGACCTTAGGCTTCAAGGGCGGCGGCACGTTACAGTTAATTGTTCAAACGGAACTTTTGAAGTGGCCTTAGTTTGGCGTGACTTTTAAGGGCAAGCATGTGAGGTTTTGATTCTGGAAGTCTACCTAATTTTGACATCTAAGAACTCAAGATTTACAGATGGTAAGATTTTTCCACTTAACCAACGAAGGAAATTTGGATTTAACGTAGCAAAATAAATATTTCCATTCTCTGATTTAATGGCCGCCCGCCCCCCGCCCCCTGCCCCCCGCCTCTTTAAAAAAAGCCTTTAGACATACGTCTTTTGAGTCCTTTTCTGGAGCCTGGTTTTTAAAAATGAGTATTAAAATGTTTATTTGGTTCATCAGTGAACTGTCGAATCAGTAAAATAAATCAATGGGTTGTCTATGATTTTTGCGTGAATAATTTTAAAACTATTAACGACTCAAAAGTTTGAGACCAACGTCTTCGTCTTCTCATAATCTAAAGTTAAAAGTGACAGCAGAGAAAGTCTAAAGTCTACGGGGAGGAGATATTTGCGTCCCAACCTCTAACAATTTGCACGTTTCTCCAATTCTGGTATGGTGAGACACCTAGTGGTGAAGTAGCTGAGCAGTAAAATTTGTTTTAATTTAAAACGACCTCCTCAGCAAATTGAATGAAAATTGTTATTTAAAAGAATAATTCTTGTCGTGCATGGTGGCGCATAGAATAATTCTGAGAAGAGGCAAAGATTCGTGGATGGAGGCTTAACTTGAAAACATACTTTATTAATTTATCAAAAAGGCAAAAATATTTTTAAAATATGCAAATTGTAGAAAAGAAAGTTTGGTAATCTTGGCTCCTAAGCACGTGCAAAATATGACTCTCCCCAAGGGAATGTGTGTGAGATTTATCAAAAAGAAACGTGAAAAGTTACTTTTTCTAGTAAATAATCTTCTGATGATCAATATGCCGTAATTTTGTGTCTAGTGTGGCAATTTTCTCTCTTAACATACTGGTTCACTCGTGTATTTAATTGATGTAACATGCAGATATAATCCCACTTAAGTCAAAACATATCTTCTCAGGATCTTTTAATGAAAACTCATGAATTTGGCCTGGGGAAAATTTTATGTGAAAGAAAATTATCTTACTGTTCACTGAATAATCTGGAGAAATTCCAGAAACAGTAATGACTTCCTTATATTAGAGTCTTTTAAGATTTAATTTGTTTCTCAAAAAAAAAAATACTGTTTAAAAATTGAGTGAAAGGGTCGGGAAGATGGCTCAGTAGAATAAGCACTTCCCTGGCAAGTGCAAGGGTCTGAGTTCAATCCCCGGTTCTGCCAAAAAAAAAAAAAAAATTGAGTGAAATGTTTCTCAGTGTCATTCCTCACTCATGTAATTGCTGTAATTGTTCTTTATGTAATTGAAGTCCTTATTTTCAGCTTCAAGGTATACTCTTTATTATTTGGGGTTTTCCTAGAAGAGTTGCCTATTGTGATTTTAAGCCTGCAGTAGGACATTAAAGTATTAAGAGCAATAAAAAGGTATAACATGTCAAGTTTAAACTAACCCTGTATCTAGTACAGTAGTAGTCATTTGACTTAGGTCAAGTAGGATGTGTCAGTAATTTTACCTATGAGCCAGAGTCTGATTTGTTTGTTTTTGAGGCAGGGTCTCAGGATGTAGTTTAGGTTGGACTAAAGCTCACTATGTAGCTTATGCTGGGCTAGAACTCTAGAGATCCCCCTACCTCAGCCTCTTGAGTGGTGGCATTACTCACAAGCACAACCACACCCACCGGTCAAAGAGTCTTTGTTAGGAGTAGTAGACTGACAATTCAGACTTTATGAATTGCCATTGTTACTAGATTTCTGCAACAGGCCTTGTTATATATATATGCTCACCTTCATTATTTGACACGTTTCACAAAGCCCTGTTTAGAGAGTAGCATATATTTTTAAGTACCTTTATTTACCTCTCAGAACTATTAAAACAAGTATCTACCTTATTAATATAACCCAGGAAGAATAATCTAGAATATTAAAGTTACTTGTTTTTTAAAAAAAATTATTTCATTTGATATAGGGTCTGGTTTTGCAGCTCGGATTTGTAGTGATCCTCCTGTCTCAGCCTCCCCAGTACTCAGATTATAGGCATATGTCACCATGCCCAGTTTAAGAGCTGGCAGGGCAGTACTAGGGATCAAGCTTGGACCTTGTGCTTGTCAGGCTGGTGCTTAGACTACTGAGTTATCTCCCTAGCTGCCATAAAGTTACATGTTTTCATGCTGTTATAATCATAAAATAATTTTAAAATAGATCTGGAGAGCTAATTTCAGTGGCATAAGTATCTGCCTGACAAGCACAAAGTCCCAAGTTTGATACCCAGTACCACACGCTGTACCTGGGCCTGGCCCTGGCACCAGGCATGGTGGCACATGCCTGTAATCCCACTGCTAGGGAGGCTGAGACAGAAGAAACACTATGAGTCTGAGCTGTGTAGGGAGACCCTGTAACAAACAAACAAGCTAAAAATAAATTTGTTAGATATTTTTAAAAAAGTAGTTCAAGAAAATATTTGTGTGTGGTACTTGGCCTACAGCTTAGTCAAGTTATCAGATAGTTTTGGTTTTATTATGACAAGTTAAGTAGGGTATACAACAGTATGGTATACTGTGGGATAAATTTGTATTTCAGTGAAATTTTAAAAAATTGTCAATTTTCCTTTATTTGTACTCAAATAATTTTTTTTTTTTCTGGAGAAAACTACCTACCTGCTCATTTCAAAAGAAGAATAAAATGTTTTATTCTGCAGAAACACAGTTTGAAGATGTCTGAAAGGCACTCAGCCAGCCCTGGAGCAGGAAGTGAGGCTGGCTCACCTATCAAGTTCAAGTACTCCAGTCTCAGAGATTTTTGTTCCACATCTTCCGTTGAAGATAGTGGCCATCATGAGTTGCCAAGATCTTGCAGCTTTGATAATACAGATAAAGATTTTTTTGGAATGAAAGAAAAGGACCCAGTATTAATCCACATACCCCCTGAAATTTCAGACCTGGGCTTAATACATTCCTTAAAGTCTCCTGCTCAAAGAAATAAATTTGTCTTTTCTAAGAAGGAAAATACCCCAGAACTATGTGAAACTCCTAAATTTGCTGGAAAAAAATCTTTACCACGGAGAAGGTTAGATGTATGTTTCTCTCTTCTAAAGAAAGACTTTGAATTACAAAACAGTTCTCAAAGTGGTATAAGCCAAGTCAATTTAGAAAAAAGTATTCCTAACAGTGTTTTGGATTTTCCAAAGCAAAATAGCTTTAGCCCTTTAGTTACTAGCAATGTACAAACAGAGGAAGTGACTTCTAGCAGTCAAACCCTAAGACTAAATTTTTCTCAACACAAGACTTCTACAATTGATGATTCCAAGGATGAATGCAGCCTATTTGAAGTTGAATGTATATCTCCAATTCAGGGTAATAATTTTAAAGATTCAGTCACACAGGACTTTAGTGATAGCAGTTTAAGTGTTAGTGATGAAAATACATATCCTGAACTTCTGGGTTCCTCTGGTAGTAGAATAACCTACAGCAGAGATGAGGACATATTTGTGACTCCAGTTAGTAATCTTACACCAAACATTGAATTTTCTACAAGTCAAAAACTTTCTCCTTCAGTTGAGGTAAGAGGCAGTATTTCCACTCCCGAAGACAGTGGTTTTAACTCACTGAGCTTGGATAAGTCAGACGATTCCTTCTCTGATCAAGAGGGTTCTTTTCATGAACTATTTCAGACATATAAAGGGACTTGCAATGTGGGAGATACGATACGAAAATCAGGGTGCCTTAGAAGGTCAAGAAGACTGTCCACTCTTCAGGAGCAAAGCTCACAATCAGAGACAGAGGAGGAAAAGCAGATCATCCACCCCACTTTTCAAACAAGACCAGAAGCTGCTTCAGACATCTCGGAGAGTCAGCTGAGCACCGATAAGAGTAGAGATTTGACTTTAAGCTTTAAGAACTTATCAAAGACTCCAGCCTTGCAATTAGTGCATGAACTCTGTATGAAAAGCAAAAGGAAAAGATTCCAGGGAAAGGATACAGATGAATTATTAGAAGAAAGGGATGGGGGAAAAATAGCTGTACTGCAGTGTGCACTTGCTGGGCTGATTGGCAAGAAGATGGGTATAGAACAATTGGACATCTTATCAGAATTAAAATACAGAAATCTAAAGCATATTCTTACTATGGTTTTAGATTCCTTGACTGAAGAGAGCTTATACAGGTAAGGAATAAAAGTTTTTTATGAAATAGAACTTTTATAATTTTTTAAAGTTGGTTTTTCTATGACTTGAATGGTTGTCTCATTTTTTATTTCTCTTACTGTTTCTATCTTTGGCTGTCTTACATTATATCAAAAATAGTTTGTGTCCTTCCTAGTAGAGTTGCTAGTGTAGTCCCTCCTGCTTAAAAGCCTACTTTAGAAGTAATGATAATCTTTTTTCTAGATAAAATCCTTATCACTATCACCTGGAATGAGTGTTCCTAAACTTAAGCTTCAATTTTTTTTTTGGTAGTACCAGGGATCGAACTCAGAACCTTGCCCTTGCCAGGCAAGCACTTATTCCCCAAGCCCCTCAAGTTTCACATATTTAAGGAGGCAAGGCTTATTCTATAAATTTTTTAAAACTGTATTTAAGAATTCATGTGCTATTTATTTTTTTATTTTTTTGCGGAACCAGGGATTGAACTCAAGCCCTTGCGCTTGCCAGGGAAGCACTTATTCCACTGAGCCATCTCCCCGGCCCCTCATGTGCTATTTTGAGGTCCAAACTGTCTCTAAGTTAAAGACACTGGTTCACAAAGAATAGCATTGTTGTAAGAATGACCAAATATATTAGGTATCATTAATCCAAGAATACTGCTTAGCTTTCATTCTTTCTAGAAACCCAGAGAATGTGTGTTATTCCATTTTTATTGTTAAAACAACAGAGGCAATTAATTACATTTGAGAAATAGAAACTGAGGAATTTGTGTTTCTAGATATTCATAGTTACATAAAAATTACCTGAGACATTTAGGAGAATGGGTAGTAGGAGGGGTATGAAAATTTGCAAGAGTTTTCCTGGTGGTGATGTGGAGGCAGAATTATTAGAAGACAAGACCCTCTGGATTACCATGGCTAGGAAAGGGAACCCAGGCCTAGCTATGGTAATTCCTTCAAACACCCTTCTTTACCTTTTTCCCCATACATTAAGTGTAGGCTATGGTAGAGGATTGTAGCATTTCACAGCTGCAAGTTTTCTGAGATACCCAGTCTAGCCATGTATTCTGCACTCAGAGAAAGTCCCAAAAAAAGTTTAAGTGACCTGCCAGCAGTAACTCAGAGGTACAGGAATGGGTGTAGGTCTACAGTTGGGTTCTCTTAATTTTCACCTAACATTTTTCTCACATAGTTTAAGGCCAGGCATGATGGCATATGCCTGTAATTCTAGCACTCAGGAGACTGAGGCAAGAGGATGGTCACAAATTCAAGGCCAGCTTGGGCTACGTAGTGAGCAGATATGGGTCTTTTTTTTTTAAATATATGCTGAAGTATTTGGATATGGGCCAGTTAAAGAGTTGGGTAACACCTTAGGGTGCTTGTGGGTATGAGCAACTGATAGTCATGTTTCAAACATGTCTCCTCTTGCCCATCTTTTGAATTCAGTGTTTGCAAAGCACTGTAGAATGTGTATGTATTATCCTAACAGTTCTGTTTTTGGTAATAGGAGGGAGGATGCCAGTTATAATAGCTTTGGAGAATCCCCAGTTATATCATCTGCCCATTAATGGGTGACTTTCTACTTATTTCCTCTGTCTTATGTACTGGATTACAGACTAGTGCCACTGAAGAGGCCACAGTGGCAAAGTGTCAGTAAGTCAAGCATTGCCTTGCCCCTCCAAACAAGTGACTTTTCTTTTTCAGCAATCTTCCCTTTAAGTGACTTATTAAATGAGAGTAATAAAAAGGCAAGATTAATAGCTGAAAGATTACTTTTTTTTTTGTACCAGGCATTGCGGGGCCAGGGAGATGGCTCAATAGAATAAGTGCTTTCCTGGAAAGCACAAGGGCCTGAGTTCAATCCCTGGTTCTGGAAAAAAAAAAAAAAAAAAAAAGAAAGAAAGAAAATAATTGAACTCGTAGCCTCACACTTGCCAAGCAGGCTCTGTACCACTGAGCTATATCCTCGGCCCTTCTGATTTAGTAATTAATACAGTTGAAGTCCTTGATAAATAAGGATGACAGCTTTCTTGTCTTGCTATTTTTTCATAACTTCGATGAATAAAATAGGAACTTTGTAATAATAATTGTATCTTTACTTCCAATGAAGGATCAATTGTTCTTCTGTTTAGTCAAAATGATAGAGATCTGTTAAATATAGTAATAGAGGAAAACAAGCTGAGCTTGGTGGCATACTCCTGCAGTTGTAGTTCTTTGGAGGCTGAGGCAGGAGGACTGCAATTGCAAGTCCAGCCTGGGCAATTAGTGACTCTTCCATTCCCCAAAATAAAGGGAAAAATGATTTAACATTCTTGTGCTACAGATAATCATTTGCTGTGTTGTGTTTCAAATTTGCAATATTAGTATCATAGAATCTTCATCTCCCAGTGGACTCATTTAGGCTTTATATGATCATTTACAAAACAGACCAGTTAAAATAACGTTGGCATATACTTAATGTTTTAATAGGAATTATTTCATGTAATGAACCAATATGAAAAATGATGTTGTGCAATTCATATTCTTCATGAAGATTTGTTGTTTAAATTTAGTGGCCAAATCTTTAAAACAAAATTTTCTTACTAGTAATCATATACAAAATGATAATCTTTGGGGATACATACAATATAAGCACTGTTCTTTGTCTTTTAGTGTCTGGAATGTCAGCCGAAATTGGCGTGAAATTATTGTTCAAGATAAAAAAGCAAATCGGAGGAGGAAATTTTATATCACACACCTGAAAGCAGATTCTCAGGTAATGTATAGAATGCTTTTCTAAAGTGAATTTTTGTACCTATATAATAATTCCTTATCACTGGACAGCCTAATTAGATTTCCCTGTTATCCTTTAACCTTTTCCATTTAGCAGACTCATATTTTCCAAACTGCTTTACACCTATACATATAAAATGGCATAGACTACTGAGCACCATGAACATCTTGTTGGGTTTTGTTGCTATTTACACAGATTTGCTGTGGTCAACAGTTGAATACCAGTGACATCCCGGATCCTAGTTATAATTACATATCCTTATTGTACTTTTACCCAGTCTTTTGAGTGTATATTTCATCAACCGTGCCAAGTGCTTGGATGACAATGATGACATTTGAGATGTGGTCCCTGCTCCCTTGGAGCTCTCACACTGGGTGATACAAGTAGACACATGATTAAATGCAGGGATTTTAGGGTAAGTCCAGAGTTCTACAGGACAGTTAAAGGAGTGTTGGGATAGTACTGGGGAATCAGAAGTGCACTGTTCAGCTAAGAGCTGAACAATGTGTTAGCAGTTAGCTAAGTGATGGAGAAAGGAGGGCAAAGTGAGTAGCAAGTAGCATATGTAGAGGCCTGGAGGTGGCTGAGCTTGGCAGTTGACATTTGTGATGCATGATAAACTTGCAGTCCACTGAGGAGCTGAGGGCTGGCTTTGAGTTACAAGAAAAGTCCTGCAAAAGCTGATGAATTCCTCA
>NW_004524694.1:2534699-2535807 GCF_000260255.1 Octodon degus | reverse complement strand
GCATACTGTACTTACCGGCTGCTCAGAAGTCCAGTGAGTTTTTTAGTGTTGTTGCAAATCATTTACACAAATATAAAAGAGTGTATGGAATCCTTGAGTAACTTAAACATGCTCAACTATCTTCCCTTCTGATTTCTGAAGGCAAATGTTTTATTACTCTTATGCATTTATTTTTAAACTATTATGTAATTTTTTACGGCCCACTAACTTCATTTCCTATATTTATCCTACTATGATTTATTTTCTTTTAGCTCTACTCATAGTCAAGAGTCTAATTATGGTAAAGGAGACTATTGAGGGAGAGGGAACACAATTTATAGTTGGTCATGTAAGGAAATTCATCCATCAAACATTTTATTTTGATAAATGGTTAAGAATGTCAATATCTTCTGTAACAAAAGAACTGCTGTATCTTTCCATTACCAACCTCAGAAAAGTAGAAGGCTACAAGGATTAATTGTTGAATATTTTTTGTTTTTTTTCATTTTCTAACATTATTAATGTATAATTGTTAATAGAACTAGTATATTTTATATGGCTAACTAATGTATTTCTTGACTAATTATTTGAATAATGTGGGAATCCAGTTCAAATGAGATTTTTTTTTGCTCTTTTGAAAATACCAAAGCTATTTAAGACTTTATACTATAAAAATGAATCAGCATGAGCTATTTGTAAAAACTCAGTTAAAGAAATTGGGTTTTAAGACATTATCATTCCCTAGGTGGCTAACTTTGAAAAATTCAGAGGGTTCCATGATTTCTAATGGCAAATTTTTAAAAGATTCATCTCTTCTTAGATCTTGTTTTAAAGTAGTTTTCAGACTACAGACTATGGCCTTGTCCACTGTATTTTAAAGTAAGTTTTACTGGAACACAGCCTCTTCCTTTCACTCGCCTGTTATCAATGGCTGTTTTCTCTACAGCTGCAGACTTGAGAAGTTGCCACTCTATGGTCTGCAAAATCTAAAATATGTATTATCTGGCTGTTTTCAGGAAACATTTGCCAAGCCACAGCTTAAAATAAGTAGAAAAAATAATAGATCATATAAGCTACAATTTATTGGTTAAGTTTTTCTTTTAACATTTCTGTGACTTTCAAATGTTAG
>NW_004524694.1:2532480-2533704 GCF_000260255.1 Octodon degus | reverse complement strand
TATATTTCATCACTATGCAGTGAAATATTCTTTAGTCATTTATAAAAAACAATTTTCTAAATAACATTAAACATTTTGGAATTAAAATCAATGGTTTTATGATTTTAGGAAATGAGTACTGGATTGAAATGATTTTTTTTTTAGCCTTTTTGAGACAAGGTTTCACTCTACAGTTCAGGTTGGCCTGTAATTCACTTTGTAGTCCAGGGTGGCCTCAAATTTGCAACAATCCTGCTTCAGCCTCCCCAGGGCTGGATTACAGGTGTGTGCCACCATGCCTGACTTGACTGAAATGAAACAGAGTTCTGTTGAATTCACTCCATAATTGCCATCTTTCTAGTCTTTGGCATATTTTGATAGACTTCTGGTTAAGTAAAATTTACTTAATATAGTGGTACCTTGGTTTGCAAACAGTCCATTCCAAGATTTTGGTTGCAACCAAATTGCAAGCTGCCCTGTACTGATAAACAGAAACACTAAAAAAAGCAAATTATGGAGAATATATGGTTATCTATAATGGGAATCTTAGTTAATAAACCCTTATAATTTATATATTCCAAAGCATAGTTTTACAAATTCTAAAACATAGTCACAGATTTTACTTACTGACAAATTTAGAGTGGTTGGAAAATAGCTATGTAATTTTTAGATAAAGCTATAGAGTTATAACTTACTATGTAGATATATACTATACCTCTGTCTTAGTTATTTTCTCATTGGTGGAACAAAATGCCTAACATGCACATGTTTAAAGAGCAAAGGTCCATGTAAGCTCAGAGTTTATAGAGGCTTCAGCCCACTGCTGGCTCCAAAGCAGAGTGGCATAGCAGAGGAGGAACAGCCCATGGCAAGGAAGGCAGGAAAGCAGCATGCAGTGAGCCGGCCTTGACCTTGTTATTCTGTTCAGGTGACAAGCCTATGGTTGGTGCCACTCACACCCAGCGTGGGGCTTCTGTCTTCAGAATCCCTTAAGTCACATCCAGAATGGTGCTAATCCAGTCAGTGGACTGAGCCAGTTGTTACACATGTGTAATCCCTACTCACACACCATAGATCCAGCCACCTCTCAAAAGCCCCAACTAACAGCGCATTAGGCCTTGGGGAGACATCTACCTACAAGCCATAACTTCTTCCCCAAAAAGACTTGAGGTTGACTGCAAGTTCCATTTATAGGGCAGCAGCAGCTAAAAAGGGCTAAATCCTATTGTTGAAGGAGTTAGTAAG
>NW_004524694.1:2522317-2530400 GCF_000260255.1 Octodon degus | reverse complement strand
TCTTTCTAAGTTCTCAATAGTAATCCACTGTCTGAGGAACAGCTGGCAGACATTTTTTCCCCATATTGTGGGTTGTCTCTTCACTATGTTGGTGGTTTCTCGTGCTGTGCAAAAGCTTTTTAATGAGATCCCAGTCGTTGATTCTTTGTGATAGTTCCTGTGAGACTGGGGTTTTACTCATAAAGTCTTTTTGCCTATACCACTGTCTTCAAGGTTTTACTTATTCTATTTTCTAGCAGATTTAATGTTTCTGTTTTAATACTTGGATCTTCAATCCATTTTAAATTTAGTGCATGGTGAAAGATATGGGTCTAATTTTAGTCTTCAGCCTGTGCAGAGCAATTTTTTACAGGACCAGGGGATATCTTTCTTTCAGTGAACGTTTGGCACCTTTGTTAAAGTGGCTGAGTATACCATTAAGTTTTGACAGAGCAAAATTGTCATAAACTTATGACACAAAAGTTAACTGTGCATTTTATGTTTCTGGTTTTATGAGTTACTATGAATTTATTTTAAATTGATTCTGGTTTAACAGTTTGATGTATATACAGAAAGCTTTACATGTTTTAAAAGATGGAAATATACATTATCTTTTTATGCAGGCTTAGTATTTCAGATTAAAACATTCCACCAGGGGGCACCAAAGATTCATTAATGATGATTTTAGCTTCTCTTTACAAAAGCAAATATAGCTTTTATGTATTTGATGTTGATATGCTATGACATTGCCAAATAGAGGTAGTATTTTTGAGTTAATTTTTAAAGTGTATATAGAATAAATCTGCGGAATAGTTAATACTCAGAGTTGGTAATTAAAATATTTTAGCTGGCTCGTAAGAGTGAACTGCCTTCCCGGATGCCTTCTAATAGAACACCTTGTTGGCTGGCTCTGGTTTGTGCCTTGGCCATCTGTGTTTCCCTGCCCAACGGCTCTGCACTCCTGGCTCTGTTATCACAGACCATGGAGCCAGAGAAGTGGAAGGAGCAGTGGAAACGTGGCAGATGAGTGCTGGTTTTGAAAGAAATGTCGTGCTACTAGTGATTTCCCACTGGCATCCTCCTTCCTGCAGAAAGGTAGTGCTTGAATACACATCATGCCTAGGATACTGCAAATGCCTCTTAACATGTTTTCTTGTTTCTTCTTGCTCTGCACTTGAATTTCTCCTAAATGCTCAATGCCAGGTTATCTGTACTAAAATGTGTCTCCAATCACATTGCTTACTGTTAAAAATGTAGCAGAATTTAGGCTTTCCAAATGGTCCTGACTTCCTAACAATCTCTTCCACAAGTTCATTTTGTACACTTTGTTCTAGCCAAACTAGAGTCCTTGCTGTTTTCCCAAGTGATTTCTCCCACTTCCTTCTTCTCTTGCCATATTAAATTCTGTTACAATCCGGCTAATCCTTCTTGTTTCCATGAGTCATTTTTCTGATCTCTTCAACAAGACGGACATCTCATCTTTTTGAATCTAGAGTTTATTTATCCCCATTTTCCATGTTTCTGGTATTTCTTGTATTAAATTCTTGTCTTTCACCTTTAGCAAGTTCCTTAAGAGCTGAAAACTTTGTATCATTTAACATAATGTCTAGAATATGATAGTTGAGTTGCTAAAGTAATGATTGATTGGCATATGATACAAGAAACTTAAGTCTCAACTTTCCTCCTGTTTTCAGTTAGTAGCACAGGTAACTTCAATTCTAGTTATCTGTTTTCCAGAGACATACAAATGGGAGACATCACTACCTCTGCTCCATGCACTGGCCACTTGAAGTTCCCACTGCTTACCATTTTCCCATCCCTCCTGCCTCTCCAATGCTGCTCTCCCTCTTTGGTTGTCACTCTCTGTCTTCCTGTGTGCCTCCCTACTACTCAGCCTTTGAATTCTTTGCTCAGGGGTCATGTAGTCTGCTTACCTCCCTCCCACCCCAGCCTGGTTGCTCCCTCCTTTGGTGCAGTTCCCTCCCTTGGTGCAGCTGGGCCCTTTGTACTGTTATCTCTGCTATATCAGAGCTTTTATGTTCTCATTAGACAATGAGTTCTTCTGACCTGAGTCTGTGTCCACAATTACTCTGAGCCAAAGCTCTATGTTTAGAGAAACCTTCTCTGTGACCTCTTCTCCACTCAATACAGGTTAGGTCCATACCAAGTGTGATGGGCAAACAGAAGAGCTCCTAATTAAAACCATTCCTCTGTCATTGTTAAAAATGAGGAGGTGTCAAGGCCACTGACTAGGAGGACTCCTCCTTTTCTCCTTTGCTGCCTCCCATCTTATATACTGGCCCAGTGTAATTCACTCTCACATTCAGCTTGCCCTGTAAATGCTCTTGAAGGATTTCCTGAGGAGTACATCTCTCCCAGGGATGGGCTCTTTCTTACCTCCCCTGAGTACTCTGGTGTCTGCTGCTATAATCTTACAGACACTGAAAGGGATGAGTAACAAGCTGTGGAATCCTGAGATAAGACTTCTGTTTAACATGTTTGTACATCTCTGTTGTTTGTAGCTAATTTTTCAAGTGGCCTGGTAGTGAGCTATGGAGACATTATTTCGTTGTGTTAAGGGCAATCCTATGAGGGAGGTATCATTTTTATCTGCCAAAATTTTTTTTCCAGATAAAAAGTCTAAGATTTAGAGAACTTATAAATATGTTCATTCCACATTAATGACTTTAGAACTGGGGTTAAAATGGTGGCCGTATGATGTTAAATATTTGGTGTTGGCTTTCTGCCTGCTCCTACAGACCCTTCTATGTTTTTATGCATCAGCAGAGCTTTAGGTCTGCTGCTTCCTGCTTTGATGACCACTTGCTGCTGATTTGGCCTTAGATGAGCTGATGGAAAATTCGAGCTACCAGAATTGCTCTTAGAGCAATAGTCAAGTTTTCAAACTTTAACTAGGAAAGAGTTAAAATTTGAATTATCTCATTAGTCTGTGCAAGAAACAAAGCAAGAGAATGGAATATATTGACAGTTAGAATAAATCTAAACCAGCAGGTCCACATGGTAGTTATCTTGAATGAGTTAAGAAATTGCCTAATGAATATATTAAACTAATTATGTTCTTCAAAAAATTATGAACTGTTAAGAAGTAAAAATAAGGCCATTTTCCAGTTAAATGTAGTATGGATGCGGGTAGTTGTTATATAATACAAATAAGACAAAAGAGTTTAACACAACAAAAAGATAATCAGCAATAACCAAAAAAAGAAAATATATGTCATTCAGATTTTATAGCCCATGTATCTAAATCTCCTGCAGTTACATTAGGAACTGGAGTATAGGAGTGGGATCATGTATCATTAGATGCTGAGTTCCCATCCAGCTCCTAGGAAAAACACTCCAATGTACTGACCTGTCATGCTGACTCACTTATGTGTAAAAATTAAAAATATAGTTTGGTTATGTGGAAATAAATGAAAACAATCAGAGGATGTTTATTCAGAGCTTTTGGTGGCAAGGGAGTCTGCCCCTATTGCATATATTTTTCAAAGATTCAAAGACAGGCAGGGGAGTAGGAAAGCTTTATAGCAAAAAAAAAAAAAGAAAAAAAGGGAAGACTTTATGCATACTCTAATCCAAAGTCATTGGCCTGGGAAGCTCGTTGTGGACTACCTGGAATCCAGTGTGATCCTATATGATTGATTAGGGAAGCATATCTGGCTTTTTCTGGTTGGTTTTGAGTGGGAAGTGGGGTCAAAATTCAGGAACTTAGCAGGCACTGACAAATCCTGACCTTTCTGAGCCTATCACCACAAAGTTGTGGTTTGGAATCCAAAGCTGATTGCTGTGAGGTTATAGGTCAAAGTTTATTGTCATATATTATTAAGCCATGAATTTTATCCCTTAGTGTTATTCACACTCATAGAAGTTGAGATCAAGGTTTAAATTGGACCCTCCCACACCAAAGTCAAGGGTGGGCTGATATCTTTTAAAATCTTTAAACAACAAGTAGGATTGTTAAAATATGCTCTTGATTATCAAGGGAATATTTGCGCGCGCGCACACACACGCACACACACACATACATACATACATACACAAGGTAGTTTCTACAGCATGAGCTGAATCATAGAATAAATCCTTGCAGTTTCTTAGCCTGAGTAGGCAACATAAAACATCCATATTGCAAACCAATCCTTGTAATTCAGAAGGTCAACTCTGGGGTGTTAGTGTAGGGGTCAATTTGAAACCATATTGTTTTTCTCTGTCTCTAGAAGCTTAGCATGAGGTCACTTCTGTTCCATTTCCTACCACTTTGGCTAGTTATTATATTATAGTTTTAGCTGTTTTGTGAAAAGAACTGGCTGAGATGTTTTCCGGGGTTCTTGCAGTTGACTTTCAGGTATACAGGAAAGTATATAAAGGTATTGAAAAATCTTGAAATTTACTAGATAAATGTTTAGAACCACGAGAGGACAAACAAAAGCCTTAATCTGTTCATGTATTTATATTTCCAATTAAAACTTTCAGTTTTGAACTACTTTGGTTTCAACAATGATGTACACTGATGTAAAAAAAAGAGCTTTTTGGAAAAAAAACACTGAGGTATCATGAGGTGAGAGGAACATATAGATAAAAGAAAATATAATCTAGTTATGAGGGAAATGGCAAATACCATTTAACATCCTATAGGATGCTTTTGATGGTATCAGTGGATGATAAATGTTAGTCAACATGTGGCGAAATGAGATCCCGCAGTCACTTCTTTTAGGAATATAAAATGGTGTGGCCAATTTAGCAAATCATCTGCCAGTTCCTCAAAAGGTGAAACATTAGAGTTGCCATTTGACCCAGCAATTCTGCTCCTAGATAGATTCCTAAGAGAAATGAAGCTATACGTACATACAAAAACTTGTTCACAAATGTTTGTAGTATCATTCTTTATAATAGTCAAAAAATAAAATCTAAATGCCCTTTGGTTAATGAAGAAACAAAGTTGAATATTATTCTATCACCCTATTCCGTTACAAAAGGAACAGAGTACTGATCCATGCTACTACATGGACAAGTCCTGAAAACATTATGCTAAGTGAAAGGAGCCAGACACAAAAAGCTCTAAGTAGTATGATTCCATTTATATGAAATATCCACAATAAGCAATATAGAGTCAGAAAGTAGATTTGTGGGTACTTAAGGGAAGGGAGCCATTCTTAGAAGATATGAAGTTTCTGAGGTGATGAAAATGTTCCAAATTTGATTAAAGTGGTTACACAACTGTGAACATACTAAAAGCCACTCAATTGAAATAGGTGAACTGGATGATATGTAAATTATGTCTCAACAGTTATCCAAAAGTCAGCTGGCCAAATAGCTCAGTGGATTAAAGCACCTTCAAGTAGGCGCAGGAGCTGGGGTTCGATCCCCAGGCCTGCCATGCCAGCCCTGCCTCTGGGTGGCAATTGAGATTGGGTGTAGTGGCGTGCATCTGTAATCCCAGCTCTTGGGAGGCTGTAGACAGGCAGATCACTATGAGTCCAATCTAGTAGTGAGACCCTGAACACCTTGTAGAACCTTCTCTAAAATAAAACAAAAGTCACCAAAAAATTACAACGGCTTATAATTCAAGCACTTGAGTTCTAATTTCTGTCTTTGTCATTCTCATGCTATTTTTTAAATCTTGTGAGATTAATTTTAGAGAGAAAAGTCACATAACATAGTGGTTAGGGAACAAAGGTTTTGGAATCAGAAAACTTATTCAATACTTTTAAACTGTGCATCTTTATGTAAATTATTTCACCTAACTCTTACTTTTCTAAACTGAAAATTGAGAATCCTACCATTGAACACATTAGGCTATTAGAAGCTTCTCACAAAAAAGAATGTGTTAGCTGCCACCATTGAAATAAATTAACTTCTCATCACTGTCTGAAACAAGAGTTAAGTCCTATCTGTGAGCAGAATAGAGTGTAGAATGACTGCAGCAGAGAGGAGCTCCAGAAGTTCATGCTAAGAAATAGGGATGATGGCAGGCATCTACTAGTGGATATAATGTAGAAGGAACAGGGTGGTGAAATAAGATGCGGCTCCTTCCAGTGTCAAGAGTTTACAGTCTAGTGGTGGCACTGAGGGTTGAGGGTACACCTTCTTGGGTCAATAATTTTAAATATAATATAGGGTTTTTTCATTATATAGTTTTAAGATACGTGTTGCACCAAGTACTATAGGAGCGAGCAGAGAGCCCTTGAAAGGAATCCGTGATTAAGGTGTACTGGAGAAGAGGATCCCCAAGCAGAGTTGTAAAACATGAGAAAATTTCATCCAATAAAGAAAAGGCTGGGGCCAGCGAGATAGCTCAGTGGTCTAAAGCACATGCTTAGGCAAGCTTAGGCAGGGACCAGGTTCGATCCCAGATACCACATGCCATGCCAGCCTGGCCCTCAGGGTGGGCTGAGCCACTGCCCCCCCAACTCCCCCCAAAAAGGAAAAGGTTAGAAGGGTTTTTCTCTGCTGTCAGAAACAGTACAAACTCCTTCAAAGTCCATTTTTGTGCTGACTTTGAATTTTATGTCGAAAATTCTGGTTTCTATGTCAACTACAAATTCAAAATCATCCTTTGAATGGCTACTAGATTTCTTATAGTTTTGCCACTCACCAAGTCCATTCGCAGCTTTCTCTCAGTTGATGGCAGCTTCATAGGCCTGTCCAGGTTAAAAATGTTGGAATTGTTCTCAACTACTTTGTTCCTTTCCTACATCCAACTTCTCAGAAAGTTCTCCCTGCCTCCACAGGTTAGACAGGTCCTGGCTTGTCTGGACTACAGTGAGAGAACAGTAGCTGTCTTGTGCTGCATATAAAACATTTCATGTGTATACATAATGAAACTTATTTTTCAATTTTTTAAAAGTTAAAACACAAGTATGTCCACAGGTCATAGGTTGGACATGTCTGCTAGGCTCTACGTTTGAAATAGAATGTGAGTCTAGATAGCCCCCAGAGTGCTTCTTTTCCTATAAAAGTCAACTCATGACACCTCTCTGTGAAAACTTTCCTGTGGTTCATGTCACTCAAAACGAAGGCCACAATGGCCCTTACAATATATTCCCCCATACCTCGTCTTACCTCTTTACCAAATTCATTTGGTATTTGGATTTTGTCTGGCCGAAGTGGTGAGTTTTCTTTTTTCCTAAATCAATATATTGACAAGGCAAGAAATGTAACCAGGCTGTGTTACTCTTCCTTGGAGTACACACACTCGCTTGTTTAAGCATTCACACACCTGTGGGTCTCTGGCCATTCGTGTCCTTTACACAGAGGAAGCAAATGTGCTGCCACTCAAACTTTTCAGCGGGTCAGATTCACATTTAAACAGATGATTTTGCTTTCAGCATGGAGAGTTAATCGATGGGCATTTCCTTGAAAGAGCGCAAGTTTGGAAGTTTTTACAACAACCCAGATTCATGTGGACAGGAGACTCTAGATCACAGAAATACTAAGTTTATTGTGGCTGGACCCAATGGTTGGCTGACTACATAGGAGGGTTTGAGGAAACTCTCAGGTTTCTGGCTTGACTCACATGGTGTTTTTAGGGTACCACTTAGAGGATAAATTTGAAGATAAAGGACAGGGAAGGGTGTGTTTCCTTTTGGGTATTTGCATTGGGAACATTTAATGTGTACAGCAAGCAACCAGATTTGGGATTTCTTGAGGTCTGAGAGGCCAGTGCTGGGCCCTAGAGTTATGCATAACCTTTCCGGAAATATATTTGTCCATTTGCAATTTTCGTTGTTTTCAAATTTTACTCCTGGTAAACTCTTATACCATGGTAACTTTTTCCCAAACACACGTTCTAGGTCATCGCAGTTCACGGGCTCCTAATGGATGGTTATCCCGAGGGCACTCACCTGTGCGCGACGCTGGCACCAAGGGCTGTGCGTTGTGGTCTGTGGCTCTGTGAGGGAAGCCGCCTACTCGCCCCCCGACTCTCTACCGGCTTCGGGCAGGGCCCCGGATGTAGCGGGTCGGCACCGCTGGCGCCACGGTTGCCAAGGTTACGGCCCAGCCCTTGGGGCCAGCCGGCCGCGCTGCTCGCATTGTCCCGGCTCCACGGCGACGCGGGCGCGGCGGGACACGCGCGCCCGCGGCCTGC
>NW_004524694.1:2516741-2522132 GCF_000260255.1 Octodon degus | reverse complement strand
CCGGCTCTGGCCGGCGTCGCCCACCCCAGGCCCGAGGCCTCGCGCACGGTCCCCCCAGTTCCCGCCTGAGCCCCGGCCACGTGCGCGACGGCCGCGCGCCTCGCGAGTCCGCGAGGAGGAAATCACATTTGAGTGAGGTCATGCTATGTTTTTCTTTTTTCAGAGCCACCAGATATTACAGAAGCAGGATTTGTAAGTACAATTTTCAGGAACCTTTCTTTTCTTTTCTTTTTTTTTTTTCTTTCTTTTCTTTCCTTTTTTTCTTTCTTTCTCTTTGTTTTTCTTATAGCAAATACCGTGTGATAGAAGAAAGTTGTCTATTTTTCCTTTTTTTGGTCATATATATATATATATATATATTTTTTTTTTTTTTTAATTAACTGAATAGTATAGTAGAAGCTTGGGTTTAGTAACAAGGTGACAACTTTGTCTAAGAGCTTTCTCACGTTAACAGGTACGTTTTAAAGAACGGGCCACTTCACTTGCTTTGTGCACGCTAATCATTATTAAAGTTCTTTCCCACAAGTGACCTCCGTTAGTTTCTCTGAGCTTTTTAGCGTCTCCAAGAGAGGCAGGTTTTTATCTCCATGGCTTTGTTGTGATGTGGCTCTGCGGTTCCTAGTCTAAGTAAACATTAGTAGACCGCATTGTTTGTGAGTTGATTTCTAATTCTTTTAAAATTGTTTATATTTTAAAAATTGTTTATATTTTGTTCTCAGTTCAGACTTCTGGAGAAGTTAAATAGTAATTAGTTTGCTAAATATGTTTGGGGAAGAGATAGGGATGTAAAAGAATTAAGATGTGTTATATACATGTACTGACTCCCTACAATGAATGTAATCATTATCTACTGTAAACATGTACTAATAACCCAAAAGATACATTATCATTTGGGTGAGTGCTGTATTTAGGATAATATTGTGTGTTTAAGAAACTTGCTCAGGATTATGGGCAGAGACTTCTGAGCTTGCTTCGTAGAGTCCTGAACACTCCTGTTACTTACTTATGTCCTCCCACCCTCATTTCTCTTGTTGACTGATTATCTTATTTGCTTTGGGCTTTTTATTCAACATGTATGAGTGATGGTACATTCAAAGTGTAGGCCTAGTCAGCTGTAGTGGTACATGCCTGTAATTCCAGAATGCTGACGAGTTGAGGCAGACAGATCACACATTCAAGCCCAGCTTGGACAACTTAGTGACTTAGGAAAACCCTGGCTCAAAATATAAAAGGTCTGGGGATGCAGTTTAGTGCAAAAAGCTTTGGGTTCAATTCCCAATGGGGGTCTGGGGAGCCGAGGGAAGGGTTGTTCTAGGTGCTAAGGGTAAGTCTCAAAAGTTCAGGGACTAGGAGAGAACCTGTATAGATCATTAGGTCCTTTTCTTTTTGAGAAAGCTTCTCCCTAAAGTCACAGAGTTGTCCATACTGAGCTCAAACCAGCAATCCTCCTGCCTCAGCCTCCCAAAGTGTTGGAATTACAGGCATGCACAGCACAACTCCTGTCTTCATCTTTCATTCTTTTTCTCCCTCTCAGCTTCTCTTTATCTTATCTTACCTCTTTATCTTTATCTTTATCCCATGAAAATATTGACCTACGTCTACACACCTCCAGCCCAGACCACACTTTTGAAGTCACCTGTGAATGTGTACCTGTTGGGTGCTTCTCTTGGACACCTTTATCATCTCTATGTCCCTTCAAGAGAACTTTCTTCTCCACTACTCCACCTCTAATTCTGTTCTTCCTCCACTTTTTCTTATCTTGGTTAATGGTGCCACTGACCATTCAGTCTCCCAAATGAGAACCTTTCTTCTTCTTTCATCTTCTGCCTGAAAACACTTGCCAAGTGCCTTTCATAGCCAAATCATTTCCACCATCCTCACAGCTACTGTCCTCTTTCAGGCCTTCATTTGGAGGCCTGGACTTTGGCAGTAGTCCTTCTAGCCCTGACTTTAATATTTCCTCTGCCAACTCTGGTTTTTCTTTGTCTGAAGTATAAAATGCAAACTGCTGTGTGTCACCTGTGCTAGATTTCATGCTGTTGCTTTGCGCTGTCTACCTTTGTTTTTATTTCTCTCTCATCACTGCTATCCTGGATATCAGATTGCTGGTGAACTCTGAAATATTACTGTATTATTTGACTTTGCAGAACTTTTATTAATAGCTAACATTTATTGAATGCTGGCTACATGTTAATATCCAACCTCAAAACAACTCTTACTAGATGGTTGTTGTTACCAACCTTTCACAAGTGGAAGTTACAGAGCTCAGTCCCTGGGTCTGAGGCCACACATCAAATAAATGTCACACACCTTGCTTTAGTGTGATTTTTCAGTCTTCTTTAACCTTACCTTCCAGTTCTTTGTGATAGAGACAACATTCATCCTGTTTGAGGTTTGTAAAGTACTTCCACATGCCTTCTGCTCCAGCCAAACTACACTGCTTGGCTTCTGCCCTTGCTGTCGAGTTTTGTCTTAGTTGTCCTTCCCCATCCATTTCACAATCTTGCACATTCTTTCAGGCCCAGCTCATCTCCTCCGTGAAACCTTTCCAAGCTAACATCATCCAGACTGTCTTGGAGCTCAGGACAGCTTTGCTTTCCGCTGAGACCAGTTTGTGAGCAGATCCTCGAATTCACATACTCAACCAAGTATTTGCAGATTAACCAACCCGTCTTGAACATGTATCTGCTTTTGTTTTCAAAAGTGCAACAGTATTTTTCTGATTAATGAACTATATATTCTTATAAGAAATGTGACAGAGACCTGAATCTCCCTGAACTTCATCTTCTCCTCCTTTAATAGATACTAGAGATTTTACCATCCAGCATATAGATTATATTTGCAAGTGTCCCCTCTGGCCAGATGTGGCTGTGGATCAATTCTGGTCAATAAGATGTAAGTGTTAGTGTGTGTCCTACTTCCAGAAAGCTGATAGAGAGATCAAATAACTACTCCATAGGCCACACAGCTAGTAACTAGGTGAACCACAGTTGAAAGTGAAGTTATTCTGACTTTTAATACTCAACATCCACATAGAGAGGGGAGAGCAAGCCCTTTTTTTTTTTTTTTTTTTTTTTTTTGCTGGCTGCAACAAGGAGCTGAATGAAGCAGGCATGTTGGTTCAGGAGACAGAAGCAACATCTTGAGGATGGCAGTCACAAGATCAAAGGGGCCAAGGCTTCTGATGTTTGGGGAGCTGTCATACCAGCTCTGAACTGCTTCTGATTATATGAAATGAATAAACTTGTGTTTTGTTTAAATAGTGTGTTTTTGGTGTGGTGATCCTATGTTCATAGTAACTTTTTCATACTATATTTTCTCAATCAGTGGATCTAAAAGTAGGTTATTGTGGATATCTGCAAAATATATTTTCCCTAACAGGGTCTTCATCCTCAAAGCATAGAGCAAGTCATTTAGAATTAGTCATTTGATTGTCAGGAATATACTACTGTGTATATTCTATATTCAAATGCTTTAAGCGTAAATTTTGTAGTTTCTTAACCAAACTATGAGTTTGGTTTGTACATTATGGCTCAAAAGACCTTAATATTTGCTATAGCATGTGTAGCACGGTGTCCAGAAACTGCCATAAGATGATTAAATCATTTCGGTTGATGGATATTTTCACGTATACTGTTTTCTTTTTTAGAAGTTTCATTTGATATTTATTGAACATTTCTTTTTTCATTGCACATTTCTTAACTATTTTCTGACATTTTTCTACTTTGGCATCTTTATTATTGTTTGGTTGCCATGTGTTTGGTAATTTTCTGTTAACCTTAGCCTCTCATTGCCTTAATTTTACATAAAAACTGAAATATTAATCTACCATAAGAAATAGTTCAGAATACTTTATGATACATTGGCATTTACTTAGATACAATGTATACATTGAGAAAAGTTTAAAGTGACTCTTAGATTTATACCAGTAAAACAAAATACATTAATATTAAATATTTAAGTATGTATCGGTGTTTTTAATCCAAAATGATATTTTTTGTGTGACCTTAAAAAAGTTTATTTGCAGTTATGCTAATAGTTGTGTCATGCTTCCGGAAAAGTCTGTGGAATAAAGGAACAGTGTTATTGTCTATTTTGTTGGAGATTTTCTGATGTATAAATTACAGTTATATTAACTTTAAAACAAATTAGAAGTTGTTTAAAAAGGAAAAAAGTGGTTTTTTTAGAGACTTTTTATCTCAACCATGAAATTAAGAGGGAATTTAGCTTCAAGAAGTATTTATTGCATTTTACTTGTTAAAAATTCATTCATTTTGCCGGGTGTGGTGGCACAAGCTTATTCCCAGCCCTTGAGAAACTGAAGGAGGAGAGTAGAAGGGAGTTTCAGACCAACCTAAGCTACATACATAGTGAATTGCATAGTGACAGTTTGTTTAAAAAGTACTCATTTTAAGGTAATAACCTGTGCAGATTCATATCCTGTTATTTTGTAGGTCAAATGAAATAATAAACTGAGATAAGCATATCTTTATTCTAACAAAAATATAAAAGAGTTGTATAATTCTACTCCACATGAATGAGACTTTCTAATTACCTGGCAGTTAATAGCCACCCACCGTTTATTTTCCAGAGTGAAACTTGGTAGACTGCACATAAATTGGGTTGGATAAACTGTAAGCACACTCAGGTTCACACAGCAGGTAGCTTTAAGTAGAAATGATAGAGAGCAGGTGCAAGTAGATATAGCTACCTCTACCACTACCTCTGTCTTCACCTTTTCCTGAAGAGGAGAGAGAAATGTAGTAAAGTGTTCTGGAAACTGAGACTGATCCCAGAGAACTTTAGGTGGGTGTTGGGGTATTTGGAATTCTTTGATCTCTGTGGAGTACTGTACTTAGGGAAAGATCATTTTTCTGGTCCTTTTTTGAAACCACAGAAACTGTTGGAGGTTTCGCTGATAAGTTAGCCAGTGAATATATCATTAAACCACTTCCTCCACTTACGGTTGTATTAGACACTATTGGGAACACATGTTAGTCACTAGTTCCAAAAGTAGTATGACTTTTGATTAGAGAGATGACCTTTAATATGAAACAATGAGATGATAAGCAGCTTATATTTAAGTGTTAATTATGAGTTTTGAACCTAAGTGCATGAGAATTTAGAGAAGCTTGCCACATAGTCTTTTAACCCATAGGTACAGTATAAGAGGGGAGAAAAGTGTGAAATACTTTTAAATTAGAGTATTGGATTGTAGGACTTATACAGGAAGAAAGCTTTAGGATATTGTGGCTAATTGATTAGCTGAAGCCTAGTAGATTCAAATTGAAAATATGACTGCAAAAAAGGGAGTTAGAGCATCTCTTACTTTCCCTGGGCCTTTGGATATTTTTTTTCTGGGAGGGAGGGAGGGAGGGAGAGAGAGAGAGA
>NW_004524694.1:2503567-2515966 GCF_000260255.1 Octodon degus | reverse complement strand
TGTGTGTGTGTGGCTCAGCCCACCAGGGGGCAGGGCTGGCTGGCATGTAGTGCTGGGGGATTGAACCGTGGTCTCTGTGCTTTGCTAAGCTTGTTCTAAGTAGGTGCTTTAGACCACTGAGCCATCTCACCAGCCCCCCAAGCAGTCTTTATGCATTTTTATTTCATCTTAGTTTTCTCTTTTCACCATGTCTCTTTATTAATTTTCTCTTAAAAGTCTTTGTTAGGTTATCAGTCTGTTCAGGTTTCATATCTTCTGTGCAATTTTTTAAGCACTCATTTAACTAACATTAGGCAACCTGGCATGGTGGTGCATTCCTGTGGGGATTGAGGGGAGAAGGAGAATTGCAAGGCTGAACCCAGTCTAGGCAACTTAGTGTCTCAAAATTTTTTAAAAATTTAAAAGAACTGAGTATGTAGCTCAGTGTAAAGGCCTTAGGTTCAATTCCTAGTACTACCAAAGAGAGGGTGGGGGAACCCCTGCTATCTAAAGGCATTAGAGCTAGGCATGGTGGTCCACACTTATAATCCCAGCACTCAGAAGGCTGAGGCAGGAGGATCACTGTGAGTTCAAGGCCAACCTGGGCTACAAAGTGAATTCAAGGCTAGGTGGAATTATAAAGGAACACACTCTCTCAAAACAAACAAACAGTTTTAAAAAGCATTAGGAATTTTCAACTTAAGAAACAGTTCTTTTTTTTCCAGAGGTTCCCCATTCAGTGGGTAAGACATATACACACTGGCAATTATAGTCATAAAATGATTATTAGATAATTACAGAGTAAGTTATTATAAGACAATTATAAAATAAAATAAAAGTTTTTACAGAGGAAGAACAGACTGTTCCTGATTTTTTGAGAATAGAGAGGTAGGTGAATAGGGGAGAATAAACCTCTCTGGGCAGAATAATCAACATGTGCAAAATAAACCATTGCTGTTACTGAAGCATGTTAGAGTGAATAAGACTGAACGGATGGGCAGGAGCTAAACTGCATTCAGCACAAGCCATTTCAAAAGGCTTCAGACAAATGGATCCTTGGTATTAATTTTGATGTGGTTAAAAAAACTGGTCCATGGGGTTGTGTGAGTAAGGAGATCAAAAAACCATGCAGCTTGGTTCTCATGGACAGAAGAGTGAACTGGAAGGCCCAACAGTCCGACTTGTAGTGGATGAGATGCCGGGTAATGGTCAGAAGATGGTCGGAGGACCAGCAGTTTAGTCTAGAGCAAGGAGGCAAAGAAGGCTGTGCTGTCGGTAAGACACAGAGAAACCTGATCTTGTTTCCATAGACATAAGTACCTCCTCTAACATTTTGTTATGAAATTTTGGGAAGAGTATAGGAAAGTTTAGAGAATTGTACAGTGAACCTGATACATCTATCAATATTTCACAGCATAACTTTTGCAGCTTATTTTTATATTCTGTCTGTACTGTCAGCCATCTATCAGCCTATCTTATTTTTCCTCCATTTTAAAAATAAGTTACAAGGCAACCCACTTGGGACCCCTTCCTCTTAGGCAAAGCCTTTCTTTCCCCCAATAGATATTTTCTGCTCTTCAAAATAAAACTTGTATCCATGATACAGTTCGCCCCAGAACTTCAATGTATTATGTTCAATGTTAATTTATGATTCTTTTGTCAATGTAAAATTTATACACTGTGAGATGCAAATATTTTGACAGTATCATTTGCCGAATTTTAAGAAATGTCTACACCTCTGTAATCAAACTCTCATCAACTATAGAGCATTTCTATAATCCATGAAGTTTCTTCAAACTTTTTCCCAGTTTTTCTTGTCCTCATTCCCCAGGCACAACCACCATAAGGTTTTGCTTTCTGACCTCTCTTCTTTCTCTGGCCTTTCACTCTGTATCCTGAATTCCTGCTCATATTTGTATTTCTAAATATAGAATTTGAAGTTATTTAAAAAACATCAAATTATATTTTTCCACTTGAGTCTCTTCTGATTCTACTAGACATCTCTTGTTTGGAGAAAACAGTTCCTATTGTAATTCTCTTATGTCTTAGATTATAGTATTTGTATTCATCTTATTTTTTCTCTTCCTTGTTTATAAAATCTTTGTATATCTTGAATCTTTTAGAGCTGTGAAAAATTGTAATTCATCTGATTTAAGAATGCAGCAAAATAAGCGAAAAAAAGTTAACCTACCATAATTAGCAAGTATGCATAAACTATTTTCCCTAACTCCCTTTTAGTAAGAAATCTGAGAACTTTGGACTAGAAATGGAAAAGCTGACTTCACTTGCACAGATGGCACACCTGTAACACATGAAAAAAATAGTTTTCAAGAGTATATTCGGTTCTGCGAAGTGTTTCTACCTTCCATTGCATCACTCAACAGAGAATCTGTGCTGCAAATATTGCAATCAGGGTGCTGCAATGATGTAATGGAGGAATTGATTGTAACTCAATTTTCTTCTTGATTGTACCTTTAATCATTACCAGTTCGTTAGTTATTTGGAAGATATTTAGCCTGAATATGGAGACTTACTTATTTTTTTAAAATATGAATAATTGGATTGGGGAAACTTATTGAGGATTGAGGATAATTGAGCTACTTCAGATCAAGGCCTTTAATTTTGTTGTAGTTATTCAAAGGTTTGGAGAGTAAAGGGTTTATGATACTGTCATTCATTCACAAGGCTGTCTGCGTACTGAAGTGTTACTACTTGAACTGACTGAACTAGTCCCTGCAGTGGGAAATAGACTATTTTATTTCCTAAGTGCAGGCCTTCCCACTGAAGTGACAGAAGAGCATCGAGCAGGGGTATTTGCAGTTTACACCTAGTTTCCACAGTGGAATTGTCCCATATGAGCAGAATTGCAAATGTTTAATATTGTTAAGGTACAATTTTAGAAAAGAAATACAGATTTTAATGTATTTGAATATTACTTTAAGTTTCTATGGTTGTCTGTAAGTGCAAACTCAAAGGTGTGACTGAATGCTAGGATATAGATTTACCCAGCAGCTAGGGGAGGACTACTGAGAATTCACAGTTCTGTGGTGAGGAGATGAACTCAGAAATCAAAAGTAAGTACATTTTATGGCAGTTTGACAGAATATGCTTATAACTCTTAAATTTAGTAAGTTTTGCAATGTACTTTCTTTTGCTTCCTAGTAATTGATTCTTACTATATTTTAAAGAAGTTTACATTTGTCTGAAACGGATTAAGGAAAAACAAAAACCAAAATAATTGCTTTATTATATATAGTTTGTTGAATTAGAGTTTCTTAGAAGTGTGAGTCTGAGGATGGTCTAGAAATTTCTGGCTGTGTGACTTGTCAAATTCCAAGCAATATATAGGCCCACCAGGTACCATGAAATACACATTCTGTACTATAACCAAAAATTAAAAATAAAATGCATATTTTACAAAAACTATGGACTGTAATTGTATTATTAATTAAAAATACACACACTTCCCATCTATGGATTTGTTTTATCATGTGATCCGGTACTGGCCCTTATTGTAACACAATATTTTCTACCTTGGAGAGAGAAAGCATTTATTTATTTATTTATTTATTTATTTATTTTTTATATTTTAGTAACAGTCTACAGGGTCTCACTATGTGGATCGAATTTGTAGTGATCCGCCTGTGTTCAGCCTCCCAAGAGCTGGGATTACAGGCGTGTGCCACCACACTCAGTCCCAATTGCCATCTCAGCATGCCCTGGGGTTGGGACTGGCACGAGAAAGTATTTAGTATAAGATTTTTTTTCTCAGAAGAGTTAACAGATGCTTTTCTAAATATAGTCCATAAAATTAAAGTTACTTTGAAAGATAAAGTTCTGAAAGATACTAGCACCATAACTTCCACTCAAATAGTATCTGCTTTGTTACGCTTTGTTAGACCTTTGCCACTCAGAACTTTATTTGAACATATACTATTAAGGTACTAATAATAAGGTCATAGACTCATTAAATCCTTAGTTTCTTATCATTTTAATCAATTGAGACTTCTAGTAAGTTCCTTTATATAAATTCTTTATATAAATCCTATGAGGATTACTTATAACTCTTTTCTGACACTTTAGTTACTCTTGGCAGTAAATTACTGTGAAATTCTGTTTTCCAAGATAGGTATCAATATACTGTGCTATATAGCATAATATTTTAATAATTTTTAAAAAAATTGGCCAGTACTGTATAAAAAGAAAATCAGCCATATGGAAATCATAGCATTGTGTCATTTTGGTCAACTTTCATGTTAGATTTGCAAAATTGAAATACAATTATGAATAACAAAATAAACACATGAACTGTACAAGTGTGTGTCACAATATGGTTTTGACACAATGGAAACAATTACTAATAAGGTGTTTTATGCTTTGGAAGAGAGCTTTGTTCTCACAGTGGATTTTCAATTTTGCCATTTTAAAAAGTGGCTACATTGGATGAGATAGTTGTGGAAAAAATGTACCAATCTTTATGCTTAGAAGACATACATTGTCAAAGTTCCTCTTGCAAAAACACAGTGGAACTAAATTACAAAGTATCTCATTCAGAGGTAGAGCAGTAAAAGATTTGCTTCACTTAGTTTATCATTTCCACTGGTCGATTAAGAAATGTATATTCCTTTTAACCCCAACATTGCTCATTACTTCTGTCTTTGTTGACTCTGCCTGAGATCTATATTTTTTTTCCTTGAAATTTTGGGCCAAATTATTCATGTGTTCTGGTTTTCAGTTCAGGACAATAGCATAATCTCTTAGGAGTAATCTCCATTCTGTTTTCATATTCCTTCCTTCCAGAGTCTGTAGCACTGTGTTATATATATAGTGAGGTTGTAATATGGACTGACTAAAAAAAGATTTGAAGATCTACATTGTAATAAATTGATAAGAAAATTAAATAATATAGGAATGTTTTAAGACAGTTATAATCATAATTTTATGCTTTTATGTTTTTACAGGAAGATTCTTTGGCAACAGATGGTTTCCTCGTGGACTATTTTAATGAATTCCTAAGCCTTCCAGTGAGTGTTCTAGTATGCTATGTTGACTATATCATCAAAGGAAAATATTTTAATCACTAAATTATTTTGTGGGACAAATTTATCCAGAGTAACATTTTCTTGAAAGATTGAGGTATTTTGGTAAAGTTCATATCTTTTTTATAGAGTTAATTATTTGGGTTTGAACCGTAATTAGAAGTTATTCTTACAGAAGAAAGTTAGAGCTGTGCTGGGCATCAGAAAACATTCCTTGGAGAATCCAACACAGTTGTATTTGGCACCATATTAGGCTTTGATCAGAAATGATAAGGACAGAATAAAACTCAAGGACATGATTTAACCATAGGCAATTATTTTCACTCTCATCAACAGATACTAAAATGCAAATTTTCTTTCTTTCTTTTTCTTTCCTTTTTTTTCTTTTTGCGGTACCAGGGATCAAACGCAGGACCTTGTGCTTGCCAGGCAAGCACTTATTCCACTGAGCTATCTCCCTAGCCCCTAAAATGCAATTTTTCTTTCTTTTTGTTTTGTTTTGAGACAGGGTCTCATATTGTTTGGGCTGACCTTGAACTCACTATGTAGCCCAGGCTGGCCACAAACTCATGGCCACCTTCCTCAGCCTATGAAATACTAGGCTTACAGGTGTGCACCTACCAAGCCAGCTTGTTAAAATGCAATTTGCATTTAAGGCAGCTACAATTTTATATTAGTAGTAAGACTCAGGACATTGTTGTTGGTATAAGAGAAGTGGATACCAGTTAATCGAGTTCTAGTCTCAGACAGTAATGACTGATAGAATTAAATGTTAAAGGACTTGGGAAACATGAAATGAGGGTTCAAAAAAGGACCATACTGTCATGTAGAAATAAAATTTATCAGGAATGTCCATTAAAATGAAGAAGATAGTAAATAATTTTCATTGTGTATTATAGAAAAATGAACTTTTTTCAATAAAATTTTTATCTAGGAAAATTAAAATATGAAGTCTCAAATCATTTTTGAAAAAGTGGACCACAAAATGTTAAATCCCTTAAAGCCTAATAATTGGTAATGTCTTCTGCCTAGATTAGTTCTTATAGACAGATATGTGCTTATACATCTGTTGTTTTGTGATTCTTTTTCCCTTCCAAAGGAAATTCTTTATCTCTCCTGTATTGGCATAACTAGGTCTCCGGAACCAGTGTGGCACATTGAAACAGCAAGTCACATTTGTTTCTTTCAGGAGCAGATCTGAATTACGTACAGGACACTTAGTAGTTCTTGTTTGGTCTGATTCCTTCATCATCACTTGTATATTATAAGAAACCTAGAAGCACCACAAAATTGCTCTTCTAGACTGTGTAATCTTTCCTCTGCTTCTATAATTTCTCTTCATCTTCCCAAAAGAGTTCATTTAAAAACTTTTTATTTAAAAAAAATAAAAAAAAATAAAATAAAAACTTTTTATTTGTCCATATTTATAGTACATAATGATCACCTTCATCATGAAGAGTTGATTCACGTACATAGCACATCTTAATTCTTTTTACCTCCCCCTCCCCTGTCCTCCCTCCTATCCGCTCCATCTCTTGGTCCTCTTGCTGTTGCTAAAAATACATAGGACTATGATTTTATAAAAAGCAAACTGACTGTGTAAATCTAACTTCAGTTTCTCAACATTTAAATTTTAAGGTCTCAAGATTTGAGATCATGTTGACTTTTCTTGCACCAGAAATTAAATAAATTTCCCTAATTTTCATTTCTGTAAAAATCTATTTTAGATTATATACATAATGCAATAATGTAGAAAATTTACCAAAAAGTGAGAAAAATTAAACCACAATCTTGCTATCTAGTCAAAATAGACATTACTATTTTGTATGTTTTTCAACAGACTGTGGTTTCTGTTGGTTGTAGGTTTTTTTTTTTTTTTTTTTTTTTTTTTTTTTGTTTTGAACTCAGGCCCTCCAGCTTGTCTTTTTTTTTTTTTTTTTTTTTTTCAGAACCGGGGATTGAACTCAGGCCCCTGCGTTTGCCAGGCAAGTGCTTATTCCACTGAGCCATCCCCCTGGCCCTGGACTTGAATTTTAGAGAAATAAATTTAATGTATTATGGTTTCATTCAGTGTTAGAAAATAATAATTTGAATCATGTTACTTCCTATTCTGTTTAAAACCTTATTTAATGGCTTCTTTTTACGCTAAGAATAAAATCTTGCGCTCTATTTCCTGTCCTTTTTTTAACCTAATTTTTCAACTTAAATAGACTTTTTCATGTTTCTCATATATAAATATACCAGAATTCAGTGTTTCAGGCTGGAGCACTCTTCCATGTGATGTTCCTATGACTTTCTCCTTGCTTAAATCACTTCTTAGAAAATGTTCCCACTAACCCTGTCTAAAATGATATCCCCCTTCACTGAAGACTCCATCATATATGTGAAATTAGTTTTGGAATATTTGAGTTGATTCACTAAATATAGTCAGTAAAGGTTGATTCTTATAGTCTACAGACTGCACTTTGCATTCATTGTATGGGACTTAAGACCCTTGCCAATCTGGCCTTAATCTTTTTTGCTTTATCTCTAGCTTCGTATTCTTGTGCTACTGTGTACACTCTTCTGCTGTCCTAAGCCACCAGCCTACTGTGACCACACGTACTCTTCTCATGCTCAGTGCTCACTAGGTGACACTTAGAAACAGGAGCGAGGCAACACTGTCTGATCCTGGCCTCTGCTCATTGCTCGTGTGATCTTACATCACTTACTTCATTCCTTGATTTATTTCCCTGTGAAAAGAAAATAACTGCTTTACAAGACTGCTATGAAATGATGTAATATATATTAAAATTAGTGTTTCTCATTCCTTTTCCTTCATTAACTAGACCATCTCCTCTTTCATTTCCAAAACACAACATGGAATCACTATTTGGATTGGTGGCTCACTGTCAATCTAGAGGATAATCTCTTATGCCACACAAATCAGTAACTTTGCCTTTAAAATTTTATTTTTATTAGAGATGTGCTTGAAAAGTTGCAAGAGAACCAATGTTTTTCCAGTTTGAGGTCACTCAGCTAGTAAATGACAGGTCCATCCAGGGTTACATGGCTCCAAGACTCAGGACTTAGTGTTTGCCAGGTAGGCACTTATGCCTCTGACCTATATACCTGGCCCTCAAAAAGTTTTGATTGTTCCACTACCCTATGATGTTCACAGAACTGGCAACAGAGGATTAAAACTGATCATTGGGATCATAGACTTTTGTCTCATTTTTATCCTGATGTGTAGTGTGAAATGAACCAGAATAAACAAAGCTAATGTACTTTTATGGTTCTTCAATAGAAGTACAAGATAAAAAAAAATGTTAGTCTGGTGCTGCAGTCAGTAAATGTTGCCTTAAAATTGAGTGGAATTGTCAGACCATACTTGAAATATTGTATTCCATTCTTGGTCCCATATGTTGAGTTGCTTCACCAAGTCAGACCCAGGGAAATGCTGTAGGAACTATATCAGATAAAGGGGGATTGAAAGAAGGGTGATGTTTAACTTGGCATGGCATGAGGTGATATAGGTGGAATGGAGTAATATTTTCAAATATTTAAGAATCTGATTGAGTAAGATGGATTAACATTCTGTGAAACTAAACAGCAGAACCAAGGCCACATTTATGAGGGAATCGATCAAGTGTGTTTTTTTTTTTTTTTTTAACAATAAGATCTATTGGTTTGTGAAAGTAAATTCCATGTGATTAAAGGTATTTAGAAAGAAGTTAGGATATCATTCTGTAGGAATGTTGTATAAGGGAAATATCTAGGAAGGGAAGGAAGAAGAAAGGGAAGGAGGGAGGGAGGAAGGAAGGAAGAAGTTAGGAAATCATCTATTGAATACTATATAGGGAAATACTTACTACCTACCTACCTGGTGTGGAATATTGAACTTACCCAACCAAATAAATTTTGATTATATCTTTATTTTATCTCAGAAGTTATACTGTAAATTTCTTGGGGGCAAAAAAGCCTCCTCTTGCTGTATCTCCCAAAGCTTCTTGAAGATGATTCTGTTTTTATTTGTACATCTTCCACGTAAAATCCTTAAAAATAGCCAGGTGTTAGGGGAAAGAAGCTATAATCTTAGCACTATGGGAGACTGAGGCAGGAGAATCACAAGTTCCAACCCTACCTGGACAACTTGTTACTTAGTGAGATCCAGTCTTAAAAAGGGCTATAGATGTAGCTCACTGCAGAAAGACCCTGTGTTCAATCCCCAGCACTGAAAACAACAGCAACTAATAATAATAATCCCTCTAAGCCTTTCTCCTGCCTCCCCTCCTTACCTGAGCCCTACCTCCCACCAAAAACAACCACAATCTAAGCCCAATGGTAAAGATACAGATTAAAGGACCTTTAGGTCATCTATATTTTTGAGATTTCTGAGACTTTTTTCACATCTTCAGTGACATATTCAAGGTCCCATAAGTGGATTGTGGCAAAAATGGGCCTAGGACTTAGGCTTTCTGGCACCTACAGTGTTTTTTTCCATTACAGCATCACACCCTTGGGACACATTGTAAGATCCAGAAATTGATGGCTGGTAGCCTGCCTCCATGTTATTTTTTGATGAGGGGAATCCAGGACAGTTGCCACTGTTATAAATGATTATGGCACTTTCCAAATCCTAGCTTTCATAACTTCATTCTGTTTGTTCTTGTGCCAAGTTCACATTCAGATATTGTTTTCATTTGGTGTCTGGGAGGTTTTTGTTGCTGTCAACCCTTTATGGACAAATGTTTGCTTATTAAGTTTTCTTCTGTGCTATAGTGTGAAAACATTTTTCCTTTTGGTTTTGTTTTGTGCATTTTATGCTCAGTGACTGTTGTGGGATTGAGTCGATGAGCCCACATAGATTTAGGTTGGTCCTCTGTGGGTGGTTTCGAATGTTTGTGACATTTATGGTTTGCAGAAGCTGAAGGGGTGGCCTGCTCTATACACTCCTTGCAAGGATAGGTATGTCATGTGTTTGCCAGACCAGGCTTAACTATGTGCTTTTGGAATTTTACCATAACTTCTTTTTTTGGACTGATTCTCCACACGTTTTTTAAAAATCTGTAAACTATTATAATTTCTTGCAGCTTTATGAAGGAGTTACATGCTAGATGGATTGTTGGGTAAGGGGGAGCTGGAGAGTGAAAGAGAGTGTAGATATTGGGGAAAGAGTAGGATGAAGGGGCAGAGAGGTTTGGATGCACAGTTGCAAGGATTTACATACTCGGACAAAGATTTCTAAAGGTGTCTTCAGAGCTCTAGGCAACTGCTTAGTCCAGTGTTTATACTTATGGGCGTTTTGTTAAACCTTATAACTGCAACATAAACACATTAGCAAATGTAACTCATTTTATTAACCAAGGATGTTTCCTATATATTTTGTAGCAAATTATTCCTTCCTTCTTATTGGTAAATGTCTAGTAAACAGTTTATAGTTAAACATTTAAAGTGACAATAAAACTTAGATGAAAAGTTCTTATTGGTAACTGACTTGTTATATCCAAGTACTCAGATGTTTTCTGTTCACTGACTGGGATGCATGTTTAAAATATAGTGTTGGAGCTCAATTAGTGGAGACAGAGTTGGAGCAGAGATGAACATGTATTAAATTAACCTAGTCATTAGTTTTTAATTTAAATACTGTTCAGCTAAATAATTTGGCACCCGGTAAGTTTCAGTGGTGCTGGGCTGGCAGTTTAAGCACATCACTAATTATTCACAGGTTTTTTTTCCCCTTCTTTTCAAAGAAATGTGGAACCAGCAATTTATTGTGGTAAAAATATTTTCATGCACTTGCTTTTTCTGTGAAAATATTTTTCGCACATGGATGACTAGTACTACAAAGTTAGCTTTCACCACCTTCAGGTCAATTCATTTTAGAACATTTGGAAAATGATACCCTTGAAAAAAGAAAATTAAGTAAAGAAAGGAGCAGTTTGTAACAGCTTGGAGAGAATTTGGTATGAGCCTCATACTGAAGATTTTTTCCTGTCATATGATTAAAAGCTGAGTGTTGTCTAAATCAGCCTACTCAGCTTCTGGGGCAGAATACTTCTTCCTGTATCATTCATTTCTATCTCCCCTATCCTGCATGGTATTTATATACGTACTAAACTATAAGTATTTTATAGTTAAATTTGGAAGTGGTAAATACAAAGGACATGATGTGTGAGAGAGATGCTTTTTAAACAAGCAGCAAGCAGTGGGGTGATACCAAAAGTGGAAGGTTCTTCCTTCTGTGTATAGAACCTCGATGGGTGCAGAGAGTCAGCATGAGAGAATGAGCAGAACCTGGCTTTGGAGTTTGTCTTAACCAGGATTTTTCCTCTCTTCAACTAAAAACTTCAGTATAACCCCTCTTTCTAAAGCAGTGATACTTATTAAGCTTGAACATGCCGTAGAATTATCTGAAGGGCTTGCTAAGACTGAGAATCCTGAGTCCCATCCTTGGTTTCTCATTCTAGAAAGGGACCCAAGGCACTACATATAGGTTCCTAGTAGTTGATGCTGAGGCTGCTGGTTGGGGACCACACTCTAGAACCAGAGTCAAGAGCTATAGTATGTAGTAGCAGCACCCTGATGATGGTCCTGTGCCTTTCTCTCCAGGCTTATATCCTGTTCTCCCTTCTTCTATTAAACCAGCAATGCCATGCTGTCTGCAACTCACTAAGAGTGCCATATTATTTTGTGCTTGTGTATCTAGATGTATTTGCACTTTCTTTTGTAGAATTTCTCTTCTCTGAATGTCTATTCATTCTTCAAGACACAACTCCAGAATTCTACTTTCTCTACACTTTTTCCTTAATTTCCTAAAGATAGTTAAGTGGACACTTAGGTGCCACCACACTGCTTTTTAAATAATTCTAACATGCTTACACATTGAAGTAATGTTGGCAGTACATGTGCATTATTTACAGATTGAACTAGTCATGTTCCTTGGAGAGAGCAGGATGGTTTAAAGAGTGAAATTTTGTTTTATTGTTTGTTGTATATAGTAGTCTATCCTGCTGCTATCCAGGTAAGAGTGAAATGCAAGAGGAGGATCTGCCAGCTCATTAATGGGTTTCCTCCTTCCTCCCTTTCAATAGCATAGTCACAGACATTTTATCGTGAAGTCTCAGGACCTAAATGTTAAATATATAGTAAATATTTTGGTACAGCTTGAACGAAAGAAGCAATGACTCATTTCCATGTTGGAAGAAAACCAACTGTGATCAACTTCAGAACAATTGTCCTTTTAGGGTACTTTCAAAGATTTTAGGGGATACTTATTTTCCTGTTCAATTATGTGTACCCTGAGGCAGGAACCACATTTCACTTCTTTCTTTCTTTCTTTCTTTCTTTCTTTCTTTCTTTCTTTCTTTCTTTCTTTCTTTCTCTCTCTCTCTCTCTCTCT
>NW_004524694.1:2475013-2503467 GCF_000260255.1 Octodon degus | reverse complement strand
TCTTTCTTTCTTTCTTTCTTTTTTTTACAGTACCGGGGATTGAACTCAACACCCTGCGCTTGCAAGGAAAGCACTTATTCTACTGAACTATCTCCCTGGCCCCTCCTATTTCTTTCAGTTAGGGAGGGTGTTCTTTTGTGACTCTCTCATTATAGTGACATATCATCTCTCACATTTCACTTAATAATGGTTTAATAAATACTTACTGCATATATGAATGATGTAATAAAGGAAGACTGGAATTGGGTGATCTTACTAAATAATGGAAGATACAGACTTTTCCCAAAGAGACACAATTGGATTGGTGGAGTGTAAACCAGGGAGGGCACATGGGAGTGATCCACTAAAAGCCCGATTTTACTCAGAAGGGCAAAGTATCTCACACAAAATTTCTGCTGCAGTTTTGCTTTGTACCAGTTAGTAGTCACCATACTAAACCTGGCTGTGATAGCAGGTGCTCTGCAATAGCAACCAGCCTCTCCAGGGTGTAGTGACGGCTTTCCTCATGGGCATGAGCAGTCTAGTGCCCAACTCAGAAACTGGCAAGGAGAAAGTACATCCTCCAGACTGACATCAGGAGAGTCCAGTAAGACGCAGCTCTTATCTCCCCTTTCCGCCAGCTGTATCTTACCATTTACTCCCACTGAGTAAGATTGATTATCAAGGATCTCAGAGTGTCACAGTCCCTCTAATATTTTGCTCGAGGATTTTTACTTGATTTGTAGGAAATGTTTCCTTCGTCCACTAAGCTAATGGATTGTCACACTTTTATGTTACGCTGACTACCAGGTCTGAGTGTAGGAGGCTGAAAAAGAAAGAAAACAACAAATAAAGGTTGCACTGATTCTCTTGTTCCATGGATACTTAGAACTAGAAATCTTTTCCAGATGGCCTTTCATAGAGCAGTGCTTCATTTTCTCCACCCTGTTATTGTTTGATGTTTATTCTCTATCAAATTTAATTCATTTCCTTTCCTTATCCAGATAAATCTAGTCTCTGATATCAGCAGACTCTTTTATCTGTTTAGTCCTTTAATAACATAGTTCAAGGATAATATTTATGGCATTTAGGTAAGTGGTGCTGATTTGAATCACATATTTGAAAGACAGATGGAAAGGGTAACTAATATGTTTATTAAACCATATACATAATTTACTGCTGACTATCCCCAATCATTGAAG
Source organism: Octodon degus (assembly GCF_000260255.1). Classification (NCBI taxonomy): domain Eukaryota; kingdom Metazoa; phylum Chordata; class Mammalia; order Rodentia; family Octodontidae; genus Octodon; species Octodon degus. Next base: position 2,502,286 of record NW_004524694.1, on the reverse strand, counting down.
AGGGCTGAGGATTTAGCTCAGTGGTAGAATGATTTCCTAGCAAGCCAGAAGCCCTGGGTTTGGTCCTCAACACCAAAAAAAAAAAAAAAAAAAAAAGAACTGGGGTCACATACATAATCATTGAACTACACTTGTAAGTTTGGGGGTAAATCTTAATTCTGAGACTTTTTGGATTGTGGACTGATACTCCACTTGAACTGTTTTCCATGCACTTTAACACATTCCTTAACACATTCTTGGTGGGCTGTAATGTGTATTAATTGCTTCTGGGAGGCTCTGAACCTCCATGGTGTGTGTGTGTCTGTCCCATTAGATGGCATGGGACAGTTCCATTGGGTGGTACAAGCTGTTCAGTGGAGCAATCGTACATGTCCCACTGGTAGTTCAAATCAGTGAAAACATGTTAAATTTCTTGAGGAGACAGTCAGAATTTAGAGATGTGATAGTGTCTGACATCCAGATACAGACATACATACATACACATATATATTTCTAGATTCATTTTGATAACAACATCCTGCCATTTAAGTCCTAACAATAGTATATCTAGCAAAACTATGGTAAAATCTAAAAGAATTAATGCTCTACTTAGGATACTTACTGATTCTTTTTTTTTAAATTGTATCAAGTCCTTTACTATTTCATAAATGCCATGAGAGAATTTGATACAGTTTGTAGTGAAATTTAGAAATCTTTCCTTGTTTCCTTCCTGCCCTTCACTGTGTTGAAGAGCTGTTGAGTTCTTCCAGAGTTTTGCTGAGCTGAGTGGTTTCCAAACTGATTGGACTCTCCAGGTAGCTGCTTCCTGCACAGGGTTTTCCTGATACTGGATCTATTATTCTGCCCACTTTGAAGACAATCTCAGCCAGTTCATGTTTCATGTGCTTTGTTCGTGGAACAGGTAAAGCTTTGAGAAAATATCTCCAACAGTGCACTGGTGAAGGGCATTCTGAGCAAAGTATGTTTTCCGCTTATTAAAATACTTTAATAAGTAGGGATCCAGAACAAGCCTGGTTGCTCTCACTTTAGCAGTTTTTTGCATTGCTGTACCAATCACCTCCCCCACAATCCATTTGGTATGCATGGATGAACGAACTGCTGACATTCTATGGCTCTGATCACCTCAGGGTTCTACTGCACGACCTCCCACTTACTGCTTCTTGGGGAGGAATCTAATGTTTTCTTCCAAGTAACTAAACAGAAATTACAGTGAATGAGGAATCAATTCATAGATGGTACCTTAAAGTAAATAAATACTAAGAAAAAAGTACCTGATTTTGCATATGGAGGGCAAGATGAGAAAGATATGGGTAATCTACCACTTCTAGAGATAAAGGACCCAAAGATGTTCATTGATTTACTCAGAGTCATGTAGCTATTTATTGGCAAGCTGGCATTCAAACTCAAGGCCTCTAATTGTTGTGTATTAACTGGTTAGCTTTATATAAATGTTGGCAGCATTTAGTAATTACTGAGAAAAGCTCAGAAATATTATTCTTTTTCACTTTTTTGTCATAGTGTGAGAAATGTGTTGAAATACTCTTAAGTGAAGAACATATTGTACTTAATTTTCTCCTTTTTGAAATTCTCTTGGGACAGTGTCTCACTGCGTAGTTTGGACTGACTTTTTAAAAAAAATCTTACTATTATAACCCAGGCTGGCCACACACTTGCAGTGATCCTCCTGGCTCAACCTCCTGAGGGCTGGCATACACTACCATGCCTGGCTAATTTTATCGTTTTGGGAAAGGGAGATTGTTAGTTTTTTTGCTCCTGGAGATGAAAGTGACAAAGAAAGCATTATTTCTTTTTCCCCTACTTATTCCTCCTTGGTGGTCCATCCCTTTCTAAGAGGGTAACATTGCTTCATAGAGACCACATATACGTATTTATCTAATGTCAAAGAGTCACAAAGGTACGATTTCTATACAGAGGGGATGTCTTCCATAGTATACCCTGACACTTACGTCTGGGCATAAATTCAGTGGTTAAATATTTTCAAGCTTCTAAAAGAGAAGAAGGAATGATTAAGTATACATGCACATAGAAAGCATCAGGTCTTTTTAGAGAAAGTGAATTGCTGGCTTTAAATTTTAAAAAGTGTCCATGTATTTATATTACAGACATTTTCAGAGGCAATTAGATTTAATGTGGATTATGGAATTTTTGAAGTTGTTAATGATGCTCCACAACTTCTGGAAAAACATCTGAAAAAAGTTCTGCAAAACCAACAACCTCGAAATCCCATCTATGATGTCGTGAGGAAAACAAAACATGATGTTAGACCTGGTAAAGTGAATGTCCCCTGTAAAGATGAGACCATTAATGTCAACTATAATATTATGGTGAGAAAGTATATTTATGTTTATATCTTGCAAGATAGAAAATCATTTGGGGGGCTGGGGAGATAGCTCAATAGAATAAGCACTTCATTGGCAAGTGCAAGGGCCTGAGTTCAATCCCTGGTTCTGCCAAAAAAGAAAAAAAAAAAAAAAGATAATCATTTGATAAGCTAACATGATGTTTGTTAGGCTTCTTTTTCTGAAATATAAGTGTATATGTTAACTTGTGCTTTATATAGTATTTGTTAGGCACTATATCATCTATTCATACCTAATGGCTGATTTAGTCTAGCAGTTTTGTCAGTATTTATCAATATTAGAAGGTTCATAATTGTTGAAGATTTAAACCATGAGGTTAGTTTAGATTAGTACGACTACTATATACATACATATACACACACATGTGTATGTATCTGTTACGATTCATGTCTAGATGTCCTCCCTAAAGTCTCATGTGTTCATTGGTGGCCTTTCCAGAAGTGGATGCATCTAGAGTGCTTGATCAGTGCTGGGATGGATTCATAATGCAATGCTAGGATTAAAGGCACTAGGATTAAGAGTGTGAGTACTAACCACCCTTAGGTGGGAGCCTGGGTAGGATATAAGTGACAGAATGTCACTTGCCTTGCTGATATCTGCCTTCTGCTTGCCATGAACTTCCTCTTTGATGCCACTGTGCCATGTTGCTCTGCTTTGGAGCCAGCCAACTATGAACTTAAAACCTCTATAAAATGTGAGCTAAGGGCTAGCCAAATAGCTCAACAGATTAAAGCTCCTGTTTAGGCAGATGCAGGAGCCAGGAGTTCGATCCCTAGCCTGCCATCCCAGCCCTGCCCCTGGGGTGCACTGAGCCAGAGATGGAGACTGGGCATGGTGGTGCAGGCCTGTCATCCCAGCACTTGGGAGGCTGAAAGCAGGAGGCTCACTAGGAGTCCATTCTACGTAGTGAGTCCCTGTAGACCCTGTACACCCTGTCCTAAATAAAAAAAAAAAAGTGAGCTAAATAAACCTTTTTTTTTTATTCTTTATAGTTTAGTTATTCTAGGAAATATAGGATATGTTTCTTTCATTTGGATTTTTAAACCAGTATATTAATCAGTTAGAAATTGAGACTTTTGATCCTCAAGTTACACTTGTGGCTTGACCCCCATAGGCTTAAATTTATTACTAGCCTTTAGTTTCTCTCCTCAAGGTGAGGTCAGAAAACTGGGGTTTAGATATTGGCTGTTTAACTTACTAGCTGTGTGTCCTTAAAAGGTCATTTTGGTGAACCTTGCTTTTATCATCAGTCATGTCTCCACTACTTACTACTTTGGTTTATTGTGGGGTCAAATGACAATGATAATATTTAATGATATTGTTTTCATCTAGGCTAAAATATGTCTAAAACTTCAGATATAGCAGTACTCCAGTCTGAAAGTTCTTCAGTTCTTCTGAATTCAAATGCTGTACATTTCTTTTCTGTGAGTTTCCGTCAAGTTAAGTGCTGCTAATAATAAGTATATTAAAGCATTGTTTTGAAGATAAATATATTCTGAACTAGTTAAGTTTACTTTTTCTTTATGTGTTTGGTATAGGATCTCACTATGCACTCATAGTGATCCTCTTGTTTTCAGCCTCCCTAGTGCTGGGATTATAGGGATGTACCACCACACCCAGTCTCACTGCTCCTGGGGACCAGGCCAGTATGGCAGGTGGTGCTGGGGATTGAACCCCAGGTCCCTGTGCTTCCCTAAGCAGGCTCTTAGTATGTCTGCTGAGCTATCTCACTGGCCCTTTGAACTAGTTTAGTTAATTAAGAAAGTTGTTTTTAAAAAGATGATGGGGGAGGGTTGGGGAGATAGCTTGGTTGCCTGGCCAGTCAAGGACCTGAGTTCTATTCCCAGTACCCCATTCCATGCCGGCCCAGACCCTGTGCATGCAGTGCTGGCAACCAAAACTGGGTGTGGTGGCGCATGTCTGTAATCCCAGTGCTGGGGAGCCTGAGACAGGAGGATCACTAACAGTCTGAGCTGTGTAGACTCTATACCGAATAAATAAAAGATTTTTAAAACAATAAAAACATGACAGGAAAGTAGAAAAGTGATTTAGAGAAGACAAGGGATGAAAAGGGGGGAAGGGTAGGAGAAAGAAGTACTAGGGGGTGAAAACTATCAAAATACATTATCAAAATATGCCAAAATGAAACCCAGTATTCTGAATAACTAATATCCACTAATAAAAAAGTTTCTTAAAGATTTTTTGTTTGTTGGAGATTTACAGTCCAGGATAGCTGTATTAAACTCACTGTAGCCCAGGTTGGTACTGAATTTGCTATCTTCCTACCTCAGTCTCCTGAATGTTGGGATTATAGGCATGCTCCACTATACCCAGCTTAAAGATGTTTTTATTAAGTGTGCAAATGATATTTGTTAGCAATAACAATTAATCACACATTAATGATATACATCAGTAATTACATTAAACTTAAATGGCTAAAAAGCCAGTTAGGTAGAATTAAGAGACTCAGCTATATTCACCCTACAAGAAACCAACTGTATGCCAAGCATGGTGTTGTTCACCTGTAATTCCAGCTCAGGAGATTGAGGCAGGAGGATCACTGTGAATTCAAGTCCAGCCTGGGGTGTATAAGCAAGTTCAATGCCAACTTGAACTACATAATGAGACTCTATCTCAAACAACCACCCCATACACAAAGAAATCAACCATAATGTTAGACATAAATAGTTCAGAAATAAAAAGGACAGAAAAGAGATACTATGCAATCATTAATTAAAAGGTTTAAAACACCTGCTTAGGCAGGCACAGGGACCAGGGTTTAATCTCCAGCATGCCATGCCAGCCCCGCCCATGGGGCACTTCGATAACAATTGAGACTGGGAGTGGTGGCACATGCCTGTAATCCCAGTGCTTGGGAGGCTAAAAACAGAAGGATCACTATGAGTCCAATCTGTAGTGAGACCCTGTAGACCCTGTACTAAAATACAAAAAAAGAAACAAGAAAAAAGATAGCTTGAGCAGTTATGTTATTATCAGATGAAGTAGACTTCAGAATTAGACTTCAGAATTAGGAATCTTGTAATGGGATCGAGAGGGACATCACATAAAATTTGCCAAGAAAGCATAACAACCTGCGGTACACAAGCACTCTACAATAAAGCTTCATAATACATGATGCAAAAGCTGAAAGATCTGGAAAAGGAAATGGACCAATTCATAGTTGCAGTTGGACATTTAAAACATTGATCTCTCAGTAATCAATAGAAAGGACATATTAGAGGAGCTCAGTAGTTTTATATCCACTAGCAGTCAAGTCAGTCTTAATTTAAGTTTATGAACACTTTACTCCACAAGAGCAGAGGACACATTCTTTTTTACACATTCTTTTTTCAAGTACAGAATGGACTACTAAATAAAATGGATCATATTCTAGGCTACAAAACAAATGTGAATAAATTTAGAAGATTTGGAATAATGTTTTTACCATGCCAGCATTAAATTATAAATCAATAACATACAAACATCTAAAAAATTTCTAAATAATTAAACAACACAGTTCTAAATAATCCAGAAGTCAAAGGTTTACCTCAAAGAAAAATAGATATTATATTGAAATGAATAAAAATTAAAACACAGTATAATAAAAATTTGTAGAATACAGCTAAACGAGTCATTGGAAGGAAATTTATAGCATTACATGCTGATGATAGAAAAGACTAAGACTAATGGATAAAGAAGATGTGGTATTTTTACATAGTGGAGAATTATTCAGCTATAGAAAAGATAAATTTAAGGCTTTTAAAGGTAAATTGATGCAACTGAAGATCATACTCGTAAGTGAAATAAATCAGACCCAGGCTTGCAAACATTGTATTGTCTTGCTGTGTAAGAACCTGAAAGAGTAAGTAAAATCTGAGAGGTACAATAGATACTGTGGCAGAGAAAGAATCTGTTCAAAGGTCAAGAAAAACTGGAATGAGAAAAGGACAGGAGAGGGAGGAAGGAGGAGGAAAGATGTATTTATATTTATGGATGTATGCAGGATGGCTTGGATAATTATACTGCTGATTTCTGCTGATCTAGTGAAAAGAGAAGTTAATGTTTAAATTTCCTTTTTCTTCTCCTTTTTAATTTCTTATGACTTTTTTTCCTTTTTACCAATTTTGCATCCTTATATCTGGAAATCTAAACAAGTGATTTAGATACAACGCTATATACAACATGACAACTATTGTTGAATTCCATTTATTTATTTATTTATTTATTTATTTATTTATTGGCAGAACCAGGGATTGAACTCCAGTCCTTGCGCTTGCCAGGGAAGTGCTTATTCCATTGAGCCATTTCCTCAGCCACTGAATTCCTATTACTTTGTTTAGTGAAATTCTGCATTGTTTCTAATGTTTTTTTTTTTTAAAAAAAAACTATTTTGTATTCTCTTTAAACAATGGAAAGAAAAGACTAATTGTCTCAACCAGTGACCTACCTTCCACCATAGGAAACTAGAAAAATAAAGTTAAATTAAAACCCAAATTAAAGAAGAACATGGGGGCTGGGGAGATGGCTCAGTAAAATAAGCATTTCCCTGGCAAGCATAAGGGCCTGAGTTCAATCCCTGGTTCCACCAAAAAAAAAAAAAAAAAAAAAAGAACATAATCAGTGAAATTGAAAAAGCAAATAAAAATAAAAGCTTATTGATCAGTGAAACTGATAAACTTTAAAAAAATTTTTTTTAAATTTAAATCCAAAAGATGTATTTTGTCAAGACTGAAACATACTAGTTAAGATTTTTAATTAAAAATGTAAGAATATACTATATAAGTCCCAGCTACATGAGAGCTGAAGCAGGAGGATCATTTGAGCTTAGGTGTTTGGGACTAGCCTGGACAACATAGCAAGATTCCATCTCAAAAAAACAAAAAATAATAATATATACACTATATAGATAATATAGAATATAAATACATACTATGTTTATTATGAATACATGCTAGCTGTGTGTTTATCTTTTATATATAACATTTTAAAAATTTTTTTTTACAACTCATACAGAATTTTACTTAATAAAGTAATGTGAATTTCACAGTATTTGTTGTAATACATGGTATTGTCTTACAACCAGCTATTCATATTACCAGATATTGGAAGAAGAAAAAACTGGAGCAATGTATAAGAAATTAAGAAAAGAAAAAGTATAAACAATTGAAAAAAAGGAGACGAAGCTAATTAGAGCATTGATTGCTTCTATTTCCATTTTTTTTCTTTTTTAAAAATTTTTATTTATTTGTTTATTTTTTGTCCTGTCAGAGGTGAATATTCTATTGGCATCTAAATGCTATAAGTGAATTCAAATAAACATCTAATACTGCCTAGCAGTCTATAATATTAGTGGGTTATCCTCAGAAGTAATTGACTTGAGCCTTTTACAGCTTATCCTATTAATATGGATTTACTTTATATACCTCATTTTTATACTTTTCTATTGGATGGCTAAAGACCAAGATATAGCAAGACCTATATACCCAGAAATGTAACTTTTGTATCTGATAAGGTCAGCCAAGTACTCTCAGGATTTATCCTGCAGCCCTGTACCACCTTTTGTACATTCTTTTGTCAGTGTCTGACCTGAGGATGAGTCACGGCCATTGCTTGACCAATTTGCTCTCTTTGAAAGCTTGAGAAAATGTTTTTTCTCTCCATGTGACTCTCCCCAGGCTCACTTTACATCATCGAACACATTTTTCTGTGGCTCCATAGTCTTCTTGATCAGAAAGTTTGGAGCACAACTGAGTTACATGTTGTTACAGTACAGGTTCTCCTATGTCCCGAGTCTTTACTGACCTTGAAAGGCTAGGGCCAAAATGTTGGCTGACCATGCAGCCCTTCCTTTTCTCCAAATTTTGATCTGCTAACTTAGGTTGTTAACCCTCCAGAAGAGAAGCTAATTATTAACCTGCAATATATGCAGTATGGTTTATCCTATCTGTAGAAATATCAAACATTTTGGCATATCCTGGAACAGGTATTTTCCATCAGATATTGATATGTTGGACTTTAAGTCTTTACAGAATATGAAGGAAAAATAATTATATAAAAGTAGAAATAAGCATTTACATATTTTTACAAAGAAATTTAGAAAACCTAGTCATATATGGAATTGTAAGTCCTTATATTAGGGAGATAATATGATATTTACAGTAGTGGGTCTGGTTTCTTTCACTAAAAAGTATATCTTCAAGGGGCATCCACTTAAATATGAAGGCTTCAAGTTTATCATTCTTTATAGCTGAGTAGTACTCCATTATATAAAAGTACCACATCTTTTTCAACCATTCCACATGTGATGGGCATTTTGGTTGTTTCCAAGATCTGGCTATCACAAATTGTGCTGCTATAAACATAGGTACACATATATCATTATGATATGACATTTTCAGTTCCTACGGGAAAATTCCCAGTAGGGGGATAGCAGGTTTGAATGGAATTTCCAGTCCTAGTTTTCTAAGGAGTCTCCACACTGATTTCCATTATGGTTGCACCAGTCTACACTCCCACCAACAGTGGAGAAGGGTTCCCCTTTCCCCACAGCCTCTCCAACATTTGTTGTTGGTTGATTTCTTTATGTTAGCCAATCTTTCTGGGATGAGATGATATCTCAGTGTTGTTTTAATTTGCATTTCACAGACGGCTAGTGATGCATTTTTTCATATATTTATTCACTTCTTTAATTTTGTTCTCTGAGAAATGTGTGTTCATCTCGGATGCCCATTTCTGGATTGGGTCTTTAAATTTAGGGGCCCTAATGTTCTTTAGTTCTTTATATATTCTAGAGAGCAGATAAACTCTCTACTGATAAACTTTTACTCAGCCTGATGAAGAAAACAAAAAATAAAAAAAAAGGACAAGATAAAAATGACTAATACTAGAAATGACAGAGTGGATATCATTACAGTTTCTACTGATGTTCAATATAAAAATGAGGGAATTTTACAACTGTTATGTGATTAAACTCAGTAATTCAAATGAACATTTTTATCTAGTTGTCCCCCCAAAGCCTCATGTAGTCATGGGGTGGGGACTTCTAGAGTTTGAGATTAATTCATGATCAAGGCTGGGATTATGAGTTTTAGTACTGCTGGGATTATGGGTATGAATGCTACACTCAGCCTGGGGCATATAGCCTGAATGCCACTTAAGGGAGACAGACTTCTCTGTAGCCATTGTTGCTATCACTCCCTTTGCTCTCTTTCTCTTTGCCACTGCCATGAAAGGCTGCTCTCTGCCATGCCAGTCTGGCTTGAAGCCTGCTGGGTATGGACTGAAACCTTCGGTAAGTGTGAGCTAAATAAACCTTTCCTTCCTTCATTTTGCATGTTGGGTATTTGTCCCAGCAATGAGAGAAGAGTAACTGAGACAGGCATATTCCTTGAATGACAGGAATGTGTTTCTTGAATGCTCATGCAAAAGGATACATAGCTTTGCATTAAAGGTATTAGCCTGTAGTTAAAAGTCTTACCGCAAAGCAAGCAGTAGGTGCAAATGGCATCACTAGTGAATTCTATCAAAAATTTATAGATGAAGTAATGCCAAGTATGTGAAAACTTTTCCAAACATCAAAGTAGAGGAATTAACTCTCAACTTACAAAGCTAGAATTATGCTGATGCCAACCCTAGATAAAGGAAGTTCAAAGAAAAGTAAAAAACTACAACTATTCCTCATGAACATAGATATAAACATCTTCAAAAAATGTAGTTAGATTGAAGTAATGCAAGAAAAACTAGAAAAAGATTATCATATTTTAGAACATAGACTTGTATTTTCCTCACTTTGTATGAAGCATTGAATTTTTTAAGAAAAATCTGACATTAAAAGCACAGGCAACAAAAGAAAAAAATGATAAATTAGACTTCATAAATACTAAATTTTTTACACTCCTAAGGATACTGTCAAAAATGTAAAAATACAATCCACAGAATTAGAGAAACTGCTTATAAATCATGTATCTGATAAGGACTTGTATCTAGGTTCTATAATGAACTCTTAAAACTTAATAAGGGGCTGGGGAGATGGCTCAGTAGAATAAGTGCTTCCCTGGCAAGCGCAAGGGCCTGAGTTCAATCCTTGGTTCCACAAAACAAACAAACAAACAAAAAAAGCCCTCAATAAAATGTGTTTGTGTGTGTGTGTGTGTGTGTGTGTGTGTGTGTGTGTGTGGTACCGGGGATTGAACTCAGAATCCTGTACTTGCCAGGCAGGTGCTTATTCTACTGAGCTATCTCCCCAGCCCAAAACTCAATAAAATGAAAATCAATTTAAAAATATAAGTAAGACTTGAATAGACAGTTCTTTAACTAAATAAATGCAAATGTCCAACCACTATGTGAAAAGATGCTCAGTGATCTTTAGTGATAACAGAAATACAATTAAAATCAATAAGAAATACCACTTCATATCTGCCACAGTGACTATAATAAATAAGATAACAAGTGTTCGGTTATTAAAAAAATTAGAAGTCTTAAATATATATGATTTAATTCCAAGCTACTTCAGCTACTTTGTAAAAAGATTAGCCAGGGTTATTATATGGCTGAGAAATTCCATTTTTACATAAATACTCAAGAACATTAAAATATACAGCAATACAAACATAGATGCAAACTTTTACTTATAATAGGATCTTTTGTAATAGCCAATGTTACCTGATGAGTAGACAAACAAAATGTAGTGTAACTATACTATGGGATATTATACAGCAATAAAAAATCAACTACAGTATTTATACAAGCTACAGCAGGGATATACCTTGAAAGCATTAGGCTAAATGAAAGAAGACAGTCACAAAGACCACATATGATATTTAATTTAACATTCTTTTTAAAAATAATTTTCTCCCAATAGTGTCTCAATCGTGAACAAGGGATTAAATGGATCAAAAAAGAAAGACTTCCTGCATTTCTGGAGAGTGATTGCTATTTTGAATACAGGTATTGGAGTTCCATCAGTATATATATTTTAAATGGTCATTTATCACCTAAACTCATTTTTCTTTGATTTCTTAGCATATCAGCCCACTGGAGTTTGGGTTCTATTTGCTATATAATAAAAAGTGGTAGACCATTGCCAAAAAAAATAACTTCACTTTCCAAAATGATTTCACAGAAGTAGTACCTAATAAGTGTACTTCAATTGTATCTCTTTCATTGTTGTACTTTTTAAACTAGACTATTGATGATAATGATATTTTTGTACAGTTCATGGATAAATATTAATACATTATAAAGAATATCTGTACAAAGCTAAGCTTTTCCTTTATTTCCTCTTTTAAAATGTCATGTGGGGGCTGGGGAGATAGCTCAGTGGCATAAGCACTTGATCCTCAGTAGAGTGTGCCATGCTAGCCCTGGAACTGGGCGTCATTGTACATGCCTGTAATCCCAGCACTAGGGAGGCTGAGACAAGAGGATCACTATGAGTCCAAACTGCATAGTGAGATCTTATATCCAAAAATAAAGTGTCAAATACCCAAACATTCTGAAACTATACTAAAAGTTGACCTTTGCTTATAGAAATCATTTTAAAATAAAAATCAACTGAAATAGAAATTATAAAAATTATTAATTACAGAATTGCCCCATGAGTGAACCGCTCTAATGAATAAATCATTAATTTCAGCAGAATCTAAGAGAATCATCATCCTAAGAGGTAGGAGGAGAGATCACCTTGATAAATACTCAAAATTTTAGGCTTTTTTCTGAGTTTTACTATATTTGAAACTTAGTCAGATTTTATGATTTGTACAATGTAGGTTGGCCAAATTGGTCTCGCAAGTAAAATGGAGCAAGTCAGGTGTGAGTTTCACAATTGGTACAAATTTTTCTCCATGGATTCTGAGGAAACCACCCAGTCCACCACCTCCCACTGTTGAAGAAGACAATCTTATCATTATGAAAAAGTTCTACGTTTCTCTTGGACAGGTAAAAATGTGCATATTGTTTTATGAAACTTTTTATTTCAGAGATACTTCATTTATAACACTTGCACAGTGAAAATGATTCAAAACACTTCTAAAATATGTTTAGCAATAACTCTTAGATTTATGCTGACTCATTTGCTCTGCACTCTAGCCTTAAATTCAATCAGAAATATTATGTCATGTTATGTCATGTGTCTGAAGTTACAAAAGCAAGATTGAAGAACATGCTCAATATCACCTAGGAAGCAAGGGCAACTTGTGTTATATTCATGGTTTGGTTATTCATTTAAAAATTGTTATTATTTGAATTCAATTATTTTTATACAAAAGATGACAAACTGTCTTCACCTGTCTAGGTAATTCCTTGTAGTAAAATGTATTACTATTTAACTGCTGCCAGAGAAATCTGTCCTCCATGACTATGGAAATGTATGGCTGTATGAGTATATTCAAAGAGATAAAGCCTAGAATAGAACGCCTTTTTAGATCATCAAGACTTGGTGAAAAGTGTTGTTTGATTTTTGGTCTCTATCAGTTCTTATTTCTGTTAACACTTTTGATACATAATTCTGTACAAAATCAGGGATGGTAAATGTGTGACCCTTGGCTGCTGCTCTCTGACTGTCGTCATCACATTCATTGCTAACCAACTGTTAGGATTTTTCTACTGAACTAGGACTTAACTTCAGATTCTCTTTGACACTGTTTTAGATAGGCACTACCAAAGATATCATACAAGAGGAAAGCTATTGATCTGTGTTGGAATGGGTAGATTTAGTTAATTGAACCTTTCTTCATGTGTGTTTGTATCAGTCAGTGTTTACTAGAGAAACAAATAACAAAATATACAGAAATATCTCTGGCAAGCACAAGGGCCTGAGTTCAATCACCGGTTCCGCAAAAAAAAAAAAAAAGATACACAGAAATAAAAGAATTTCCAAGATTGGCTTACAGTGGCCACCCACAGAGTCAGATGTGGAAGTGTGCAGAGGATCTGTCTGGACCCTGGAGCCCAAAGGATTCACATGAAGGTCTGGAGCTCAATGCAGTGTCCCATGGGAGTCCCTGTCAGGAAGCTGGTGAACCTGCCCTGGAAGCCAGGCTGTGATGACCAAGGTGAAGGCAAAGACTGGAGCTCCTCAGAAGAAACAGAAGCCTATCTGTCCTCCTTCCTGTCCCCATTATACCTTCCAGGTGACAAGTCACCTAGAGTGGGCCTTCCATAGCCTAGGGTTGGAATTGCTGAGCCAATTTGGTGATGCTTCCCTTCCTCAAGTTGATACAATTCGTCAACCATCACTTGTGTTCCTACTAAATATTGTAGTTTAGTATTTCTATCAGTAATATTTGCCAAAATGTAAAGTTATGTTTAATTATTTTGTTGAAAAGTGACTGGTGATATACTCAAGACACATTTTTCTTCTCTCTTGCTCTTTTTCTCTTTACATATTTTAGAAATGTCAGAAATGTTATAAAATGTGTACTGACAGGTGAGGTCAATAAACATGTAAAATGAGCTGGATGTGGTGGCACATATGTATAATCTCAGCACTCAAGAGACTGAGGCAGGGGGGAATCTTTGCAAGATCTGAGACCAGCATGGGCCACAAAGTAAGCTTAAGGCCAGCCTAAACTTCATAGTGAGACCATGTTTCAAAAAGACAAAAATACAACAAAGCAAAAAAGTCATGCAAAGTGAAGATCTATCCAGGAAAATAAGCTCTGGCTTCTTATATGTGAATTTAAGCAAATATAGGGAATAAAGAATCCAAGCTAGTTTTTCTGAGATGAAAAAGTTAATTTCTGTTCACTTGATTAATACTTTATATATTATTATCATTTTCATAGCCTTTATTCTTTGGGCCTTTTTAATAATTAAACTACAACTATAGATAGAAATTAACCTTTATTATAATTGGTAATACTTCTTTGAGTCCTCAGTTACACCATCTAAATTGGCCTATATCTTAAAAGCATAGTTGGAATAATTCACTGGTAAATGACTGACAACTTTATTCTTTCTCGCTCTTTACCCCATCATCCTTTTTGATCACTTGATACTTGTATATTGGTCTAACTAAATTTCTTGAGTATTCCTTAATTTATTTTGGTCTCTTCTCAGTACTGAGGATACTGCTTGGAAGAGTCGTGGCTTAGTAAGTAAAGGAAAATGGAAACAAAAGTGAATTAGAGGGCTGGTGAGATGGCTCAGTGGTCTAAAGCACCTATTTAGAACAAGCTTAGCCAAAGCACAGGGACTGCGGTTCAATCCCCCGGCACCACATGCCAGCCAGCCCCGCCCCCTGGTGGGCTGAGCTGGCCACACACACACACACACACACACACACATAAGTAAATAAAAATAAAATTTTAAAAAGTGAATTAGAGCCTTCCAAAGCTCCTGTGTACACAGGGAACCTTACCTCTAAAAGGGACAGTGGCTGCACAGAAGACATCTCTGCTTTCTTTCTTTTGCTTTGATCTCATTGTGTACCTGACATGCCTGCTAATTCTCTGTAATAGACAGGGAATATTTTCCATTTGAGCCTTGCCCCTTCTTCGAGTGTTGAACTGAGTGCCAGTCACCTGACAGTTGGAGAAAGAAGAAATGAGAATGTTGTACTCCCTTTCTTTTCTTGTTAAGCAACTTGGATTCTCTGGGAAAAACAGAGGCATTATTGAGACAGACAGAGTACTTTCCTAGGATAGGTGGGTTAGGAGCCTCTTAGGGCTAGAGTTCCAGAAGTTTCCAGGTTGGAAATTGGGTTAGCTGCTCAGAGGTACACAAAGCAAAGGAAAAATTGAAGGCTGCATCTGTGAGCAGGTAGAGTCAGGAATTTGTAGGAAGCATCCAATTCAGCAAAGTTGTGAAAGCTGAGTCTAAGACAAAGGAACAGTCAAGATTGGAAAGATGTACAGAATTCTGACAGTAGAGTCTGTCATGTTGGGTAGGAAATGAAAGAAGTAGAAAGAGGAACAGGAGGAAAAACATAGAATATTATTTCCATTATTTTCTTAGATAATGAATTCTAATATGGTTTTCTTTTTCCATAAAATAATTTTTCCTTTATATATTATACTACATAAATTAAATACTATCATAATGATTCCTTCAGGTTTGTGATCAGAGGAACACTGTTAATCTTATTTTAAACTAATATATCCCTTTCTTCCTAGGCCTCCTACACTCAAACAAAAGATTGGTTTTCACTAGCAAAACAAAATCAGGAAATGATATCCACCTTTTCATTACCCTGTTGTATACCCCACAGTAAAATTGAATCACCAGTTATTTCATCTGATTCTGGTAAGCAGAAAAGAATAAGAGTAACTTCTTTAAATCTGTGCTTTTATGTTACAGGATAGCATTCAGTGGGTTGGGGAAGAAAAAAAACACTTACCTGGCTCCTGCCTGAATTTCCTACTGTTTTTTTGAGAGACAAATTTGTTCTGTGAAAGGAGAGTGAGTTTAGAACCCAGCACTGATACCTAGGAGCATTGGGAGTTGAACCCTCAGCCTTCTCATTGAGCTTCAATCCTAGCCTTTTATTTTTGTTTTGTTTTGTTTTGTATTTTGAGTCAGGGTCTCTCTAAATTGCCCAGGCTGGGCTCACACTTGTAATCTTCTTGCCTCATTCACCCACCCCCCAGAAAGCTGGGACTGCAGGAGTGTACTATTACCTCCATCTAGCATGACTTGCTTTCTCATCTGTAAGATTAGACTAATGATACACACTAAATGTGTAGGAAACAGTTGGCCTAGTGGCTGGTCACTAATGTGCAGTAAATATATGCTTGTCTTATCTATTTCCTAGTTTCGAATTCTTACTTTTAAGACTGTTTATTAAGGGCTAGCCAAACAGCTCAGCAGACTAAAGTGCCTGCTTAGGCAGAGCACAGCAACTGGGGTTCCATCTCCAGCATGCTGTGCTGGGCCTGACCCCGGGGCACCTGAGATGGCAGTTGAGACTGGGCGTGGTGGCGTATGCCTATAATGCCAGTGCTTGGGAGGCTGATAACAGGAGAATCACTAAGAGTCCAATCTATATAGTGAGACTCTGTAGACCCTGTACTAAATATATATTTTTAAAAAGATTTTAAAAAGACTGTTTATTAAGTAATAAAGTGAGTGTAATGTTTGTTCTTCCTGAAAGTAAATAATCACTGATGAAAGCTGAATTTCCCTTCTGTTTTGAAGTTCAGATTATTTTTTAGGTGGAAAAGCAGATATGTTACTACTGCATGGAGCTTTTGTGGTGACATTACCTTCTCATAAAAAGTAAAAGGAACCTGTCCGAAATAAAAGTCATTGTGATATTGTTAGAAGGGAAAAAAAACTAAATGTGATTCAGGAGAAGAACCTTAGGATTTACTAAGAGTTCTTGAATTTACTAAGAGTTCTTAACTTTAATCCTTCTGAAAAGTATATTCAACACTGAGGAAGATAAATCTGGATTCTCTAGAATTAAACTTAAGTCTAAGTAAAGAGGAACATAATCTCCCTAGTTGAAGACAGCTGTATTTATAAGCTTCCTGCTGCCTTCCTCAAAATATTAAAGTAGAAAACTAAAGAGTAAACAATGGAAAAAGGAAGAGAAATGATAGGACAGTGGTGAGCAGAAATGCCTGTGCTGATCTCTACCACACCCTTCCTTCAATTCTGTGGGAGTTAGAATTGCCCAGTACCCCTTCACAGCTTTACAGTGTGTAATCATCACTTGTATTGAGGAGTTGGCATATATATTTTCAATAAATATATAACAAAATCTTGCCAGTGCATTGAGATTTGAAATCAAGTGAGAAAGTGGACATGGGGAATAGGACACAGGCAGAATACCTGTAGCATTTTCCATGGCATTTTTGAGATAGACTTACTGTATGAAATACAGTGCTGGTGTCTGATATTTCCCCAATTTCTAAAGAGAAAGTAGGGGCAAAATGCCCTGTCTTTGGAAAAGGTTAAAATAATCCACTGGAAACCTCCACAGATCTAAATGTGATTCAGGAGAAGAATGCTGATTTCTAACTTCAGTCAGAGACTGTATGACAGACAATATTTTAATCTTTCTTATAAAAGCAAATTTTTAAAAACTGTTGATATTAACTCTAGTTCTAGTCTATTTGTCTATGGTCTCATCATATATTGGCTAATTTTCTTTTATCATTCTACTCAGTCTAAAATATTGCATTTTAAAAGAATATGAAGCCTTTTAAAATATCCTGTATCATAGAGATGTCAAATGCTTAGTCCTTCTGTCACATTCAGGAAAGTTAAGATTATCCCTGTTGGCAGGTTTTTCCTTACTGGTTCCAAATGTGGCTTTAGAATCCTTCTGAAGGCACTGGTCCTTCTGGCCACTCCTTGTAGTAAGCTAGTTTGTCATGCTGGCTCTATAGCATCTGTTAATAATAAAAATGTTTGTATTCACATCTAACCTAATGCCCTTTTATAACTTAATGCAGAGAATTTTATCTTTGATGATGGAGTTCACCCGAGGACAAAAAGAAGCTCATCTAAAACCACTAAATTAACTTCTGAATTGGAAGAAGATGAGGAAGGGTCTATATCTGTAAAAGACACTCCCTCGCGAGCTCTTCTGAGAATATACCTGGAAAAGCAACGTGATATGTCTGACAGAAGCTTGACATTGCATTTTTCAACATTTGAAGAGTTTTTAAATTCTTATATATTCTTTATTCTGAAAGCAGCCATTCAGAAAATTATTGGAGAGCCACTTAGTGAAAGCCCAGACTTCATAAACTTCAGCAATGTAGGACAAGTGGTGGTTGATGATCCTTTTGAATTTCTCCTTGAACCAGTTCAGACCATAATGGGAAAGTCAGAGGAAGCATTAGGAAAACACAATTTAAATTTAAAGAGGGACAGCTTTGGACCTGAGGGCATGGCTGATTGGAATATTTCTCACCAAACTTACAACATTAGCAATAGGAAAGAGTTTGAAAATTTTAAGAATTTTATGAAGGGCACTTTAGGAGAGAGATACTGGTGGTTGTGGATGGATATAGAGAGGTTAAAAGTTCTTAAAGACCCTGGAAGACATCAAAGGTATTTCTACTTCCATTTTAAATAGTTTTAAAAGAATTATAGAATATTTGTTTGGGTTTTAAGCATGGGCACAAAATCTGCACTAAATATGAAAATGTTATTTATCCTTTTGGAAATATCATTAATGGTAGCATTTATCTTATATTAAATTTTGACTTCGTAAGTTTTCTGATTTCCTAGCTTTCAGGTACTACTAACAGAAATAATTTAAGTTTGCATAATGTTTTTTCCCATAGGTTCTAGAATTTATCTAAAATTACTTAAATTTTTATAATATTCCAATGATACAGAATTTTTATCAAAAAATTATCATTTATATGACCACACTCCCATAAGATAAGACCTGTGTTCCTGGCAACCTGATTGATTAACAGATTCCATCTTTGGTAGGATTCCATATAGCTGGATATCTGAATGAGTCTGTCAAAGAGCCTCCTGGAGATCTAATAGGACTCAGGTCTTCATCGGGCCAGCTCCATATGTTTAAGATTATTTTAAGTCTAAGACTTTCAAGAGGAAACTTCATTAAGAAAGTTCTGATCTCATTTGCACTTGTGATACAGTGCAGTAGATTGCAATTTGTATTAGTGGTTTCATATTAGTATGAATATTAGTATATAGTAGTGATTGAGTTATCCCAGTTATTTTATAGCATCCAAATCACAGAGCTCATCAAGTGCATACTAGTGATTGGAATATTTGTTATTTTAGTGGCATTAAGGTTACAGAGCTTTAAGAACAGGGGTCATTAAACAGTTATAAAGTATGACTTGATTGATCATGGGTGAAAGATCACTACTACTTTTAAAGACATCAGGGAAGATGTATGCAAGTAAGCTACATAGATTTTTCAGGATATAGCCCTATAGATAATATTTTAGGCAATATTAAAAGAAGCTAGTCAGGCATTGGCACACTTGTAATCCTAGCATTCAAGAGGCTGAGGCAGAAGGATTGCTGTGAGTTTGAGGCCAACCTCAGCTACATAGTGAGCTCAAGGCCAGCCTAAAACACATAGCAAGGCCTTGTCTCAAAAAACAAAAGAAGAAAAATATATATAGAGAGAATGAGAGTCAACCAAACAAATATATGCACACTTACTAATAAATGTGCAGTTCACCATACTAATAAATGTCAAGAAGCTAATGGCCACCACTTTGAGTACCTCTTATAATTTAGAAACCAAAGGTAACTTGTATTAATCTCATGATATCTATATAAATTTACTGTTGAAATATACATTTTTTCTTGATGTATACTTTTTTAGTGGACTCTATATATTATTAATATGTATTAAAGGGCACTGAAGGCATCAGAAAAATGCTGTAGTGGATTGCTACATACTTAATGGCCTAAAGCGACCAAGTTTATTCTATTACATTTCTGGAGGTCAGAAGGCTCTGGGAGGAGAGTTCTTTTTCTTTTTCTAATCTTGGAAGGTCACCTACATTCATTGGCTTGTGGCTTTTTCCTCCTCCTTCAAAGCTAGCAGCATAATATTTTGTCTTCTCTCTGACATTCATGTCTTTGTGATTCTGATCCTCCTGCCTCCCTCTTGGAAGGATTCTTGTGATATCATTGAGACCACTCAGATCACTCAGCATAATCTCCTTATGGTCTTAATCCCATTCATAGTCTATTTGTAAGGTAATAAATTTACAAATTCTGGAAATTAAGGTTTAGACAGCTTTGCAAGGGCATTCAGCTTATTATAAACACTTTTCCATAACTATGGAAATATTTTCATCTCCATAAAAATGTTTAATGCTCCTATAAATCAGTTGTGGTGTTGAGATAGTTTATTACTTCTCTGAAAGGTTGTGTTTTATTTCAGACATCTTGAGAAGATGAAAAAATGCTACCTAGTGAGCAGTGGAGAGTGCTACCTTTCTGCAGAAGTCTTATCAAAACTTAATTTGTTAGATGGGTCTCAGTGGACTGAAGAACATTTAAAAATTATTCAATCTGAAGTCATAAAACCTTTACTTCTATACTGGTAAGAACAATAATATGAACCAAAGTTATTTACTTTCACTTTTTTAAGGCAAGTTATAAGTAATACCTTTGTCATATGGGTATATAACTTGTTGAAGTTTAAAATGATAAGATTATTATATCTTTGGCCTTCCTTGAAGTACTTATCTTTCAGATAATTGGGGATTTGCTGTGACTTTAAATCTATAGGTTGGACAGTACTTAAGTTCCCTTTTATCTGTGAGCACATCCTTCTACCTTTTTATGATCAATATCCCATAAAATTTATGCTTGTGTAACTGTGTGTGTATGTGTAGCTAGAAGTATAGACTTATCGCAGTGGACTTTTTTTGTCTCTTATTTTTTGAGACTAAAGTCTCATTATGTAATTCAGGCTGGCCTTGCACTCTCAGCAGCCCTCCTGCCACAGCCTCCTGAGTACTGGAGTTGTAGGCATGCACCATCACATGCAGCTCTAATGGGCATTTTCTGAGCACTTACCTTAGGCCAAGTATTGTGCTAAGGATAAAAAGTTCAAATAGTCAAGTCTACAGATCATAGTGCAAAGAGGCACACCAGGTGAAAGTAGTGTAATAAAAGGGTGGCAAATGTACAGGTCCAGAGGTCTTATTTCACAGGGGACTTGAAGAAAGGAAAACAAGGATGGACACAGTGGAGAAGATCTGTGCTACTTAAGGGCCACTGAGTTGCCTGTAGTGACTGTGTCAGATCTCATCCCATCATTTCTCTACCTTCAATTTCACTGGTTGCCAAAAATTTCAGCTAAAGTTTGGATCTTTTAATTTAGCAAACAAAATCATTATGATTTGTTCCTTGCCCTTTTCTCTGGTATCATTTCTTATGTAGATATTCCAGATTATATGTACATTTCATTTGCTATGTATAGTGTGCTATTGTAATCTTTCTTTTAAAATTCTATTCTTAGATATGTAAGACATACAGAAAAGTAGAAATTGTACTATAGTGGGTAGCTGTGTACATATCACCCAACTTAATAAAATATTACCAAGAATAAAGTAACTTTTTTTTTTGAGACAAGGTTTCACTATGTAGTTGAGGCTGTCCTTGAACTCACTCTGTAGCCCAGGCTGGCCTCAAATTCACACTGAGCTTCCTGCCTCTGCTTCCCAAGTGCTGGGATTAAGGGCATGTACCCCTATGCCTGGCCAGAAGTAACTTTCTTTCTTAATTAAAAATTGTATTTTAAAATAATTGTAGATTCATATGCAATTATAAAAAACAGTACTAAGAGATACTGTGTATCTTTCAGTTTCCTCCAGTGGTAGCATCTTAACATAATTGTAGTTCACTATCACATTGAAAAAATTGACGCTGCTAAAATTTACTCATCTTTTCCCACATGTTACCAGTGTAATAAACACTCATTTTTGTGTAGATTTATGTTTACCTCCAAGTGATTTTATCATTATATCACGGTTTGTGCATGTTCCCCCATAGTCAGGATACAGAACAGTTATGGTACCACAGTCATGCTTTAACTTACCTATTTATAACTATATACCTCTCTTTCTCTCTCCCCTCTCCCCTTAGCTCCTGGAAACCAGTAATAAAAATTATATAATATGTAATTTTTTGGCACTAGCTTTCAAATTCAGCATAAATTCCTAGAGATCTGTCCCAGTTGTGTGCATCAACAGTTTGTTCCTTTTTATTCCTGAGTAGTATTCCACTGTAGGGATGTACTGTGTATCCTCTTACCTATTGAAGGACATTAGAGTTGTTATCAATATTTTGTTATTGGGCCAGCCAAAAAGCTCAGACAACTAAAGCACCTGCAAGCAAGTGCAGGGCCTGAGGGTTCAATCCCCGGTACCACAAAAAAAAAAAAAGTACAACCAGTGTACATAAGAACTTATGTAATGTTACCAATAAAAACAGTATGGAGCCACTGTGAAATGGCCTATAATGATA
The DNA here is from genome assembly GCF_000260255.1 of Octodon degus. Lineage (NCBI taxonomy): Eukaryota > Metazoa > Chordata > Mammalia > Rodentia > Octodontidae > Octodon > Octodon degus. The sequence goes on along the minus strand of NW_004524694.1, from coordinate 2,479,976 downwards.
GATGAATCTATTTTTATCTATTTATTTTTTTTAGGGAAGGGTCTACAGGGTGTTCAGGGTCTCACTATTAGATCGGAGTTGTAGTAATCCACTTGTTTACAGCCTCCCAAGAGCTGGGATTACAGGTGCGTGCCACTACACCCAGTCTCAACTGTTGTCTCAGTGCTCCCTGGGGGCGAGGCCAGCATGGCAGACCCAGGGATCGAACCCTGGCCCCTGTGCCTGCTTGTAGGTGCTTTAATCTACTGAGCTATTTGGCTGGCCAATAATAGATGAATTTAAATACTGTATAATCAAATATTAATGCTATATGTGTGAAATAAGAGTGTAAAATTTAAATGGTAAGAATAGTATGGATTTAGGGAATTATATGTATATAAATAATGTGAATCAGATAACTGAGGCATCTAGATTTCCTGGTCATCACATACATGATTTATTTGATGAATCTTGTAGATATAGCCACTTCTGGTGACATAAAATAAGAAATAATTTTGTATATTTACAAGGCTGCAAGTAGAAGCTCAGAAATATAGACCAGAATGACAACTCAGACTGTGAAGGATGTTTTCTGATCCTAAATTAACTGTAGACTTTTGATTCTTTTCCTGTCCCAACCTATGGTTACATTCAGAAGATATGTATCTTCTTCCTGTTTTAGAGGGAAGCAGTTTTCTACTAGACCTCGTAGTAGGAATTGTTTGTTGGGCTGTGGAATCCAGAGGGAAGATTTGGTCCAAGAACCAATTAGCTGCAAGGCCTTGGCAGCTGGCGTTGACCTTTTGTACAGTAAACTGAAGAGTTAACCCACATCCAATTAAGTGTGGCCTTGATATTGTGCCAGACATTCTTTCTCTTAAGTGTCTGGCAAGGAAGTTAACTTTTCACTCATATAAATTACTATAAAATTAATTCCTACCTTCAAATATAAGACTTGAAATACATAATAGGAATCGTAACCTATTTCAGTAGTATACTTGAACATTATAAAATGTCTATATATTTAAAAATATTATTTTAATTCTAACAATTTATGTTTGGTACATAGATAAATGTTAAATTGCTTTAAAATGATCAGGGAACATTTTCTTTATTTTAGTAGAAATTAAGCTATTTTAAAAATTTTGTCTATGTATCCATGTCTGTGTCTATAGATTTTTTTTTTTTTTTAATTTTAGGGAAGCGTCTACAAGGTGTTCAGGGGTCTTACTGCTAGATCGGACTCGTAGTGAGCCGCCTGTTTACAGCCTCCCAAGAGCTGGGATTACAGGCGCGCACCATTACACCCAATCTCAATTGCAGTCTCAGCGTGCCCTAGGGACGAGGCTGGCATGGCAGGCCAGGATATGGAACCCCAGTCCCTGTGCCTGCTTACAGGTGTTTTAATCTGCTGAGCTATTTGGCCAGCCCTATATATAATGTTTTATTTCTTTTCCTTACCAAGAAAATAATAATTTGAACATGGTTTTATGATTTTTTCCTAATGTAGATTGCTTTTGTGTCTTAGTAAAAGGGTCTGCAGGCACTGCCATCCATAGAAAAATACTTCTAATGTCTAGGAAGCAGAAAAAGAAATAAAAATGATTAGAGGAGTGAAACAAGATTGTTTCAAACAATTGTGAGCACACCTGTAATGTAGTTTGTAGGCTTTTGATTTTGAGATTTACTTGCTGTTAACCTTAACATTTTAACCATAATTTGCTTTTAATAAACAGGGCACCAAGATTTTGTATTACTCATTTATCCTCAGCAAAAAGTGTTAGTGCCGAACTGAAATTCTGGCACTTCCGTCAAGAGGAACCAAGGAAAGACATTGACCCTTTTCCACAAATGGCAACTCTCTTACCGTTAAGACCTAAATCTTGCAATCCACAGATATCTGAGATCCAGGTAGGGTATACAGCTAATGCTTTGATCTCTATTAAGTGTACAGTTCAATGTCTGTGCTTGGGAGTTTATCCACTAATATTTAGTTTCATCAAAAACTTTATTAATATGGGGCTGGAGAGATGGCTCAGTGGTCTAAAGCACCTACTTAGAACAAGCTTGGCAAAGCATCAGGGACCACGGTTCAATCCCCCAGCACCACATGCCAGCCAGCCTTGCCCCCTGGTGGGCTGAGCTGGCCACACACACACACACCACACTCTCTCTCTCTCTCTCTGTCTCTCTGTCTCTCTCTCTCTCTCAAATAAATAAAAAAATTTAAAAAAAAACAACTTTATTAATAATAATGTATATACTGGCCCAATTAGGAAAACAAGAAAACTAATAGTTCTTTAGAGCAGTCAAAATGATTCTTTTAAAATACATGACTGTGTCACTCATCTGCTCAGGATTCTCTGTTGGCTTTCTCTTCCACTCAGAATGAAACCCAAAATCTCTACCACGCTGTACAGGCCTCTGTCATCGTCTTGGCCTTGTTTCCTCCCACTCTAACCTACTCTACCTGGCTATGCTGATCCGTTTGCTGCTCTCTGAGCACACCAAGCAAAAGCCCCAGGCCTTCATGCCTGCTGCATCCCTCTTCCTCCAGGTCCTCACAGGGCCCCCACGCTTCCTTCAGCTGCCTGCCTGTCAGTCAGGAGGCTATCCTTAGCAACACACTGATGTGTAGTGGCACACACACCCCTGTCTACTCCCTTTGTCCTGCTTTATTGGATTTCTAACCATGTGATTTACCTGTTTTTATTTTCTTCTACCTCCAACTATATGTGAAGATCTTTTTCTCTGTTAAGTGCTTATCCTTAGTGCCTAGAATAGTCCCTGGCACATACAGTTGCTTAGTAATTGTAACTTGAACCAATAAATGAAAAGTAACAACAATAGAATTAGAAGTAAGATTTTTGTCATACAATAAAGAATAAAAGCACAAAAACTATAAAAGGAAAAAATCCAAAGAGAAGAAAAGTTAATTAACTTTATAAAGAATAAATCAATAACTGTATCTATTTTGGCATTGGGATGTAATGACTAAAGATAAAAACTATATTTCTTCCTTTTTAAGAGCTGTATTTCAATAGTAAAGACCTTAACTAATCTTAGTTGCTTTTAAAGATGTTAAAATGTTATGTTACTAGCCATAATTACACACAACCTTTTCAAAAAATTAATCAGTATTCAGGCTGTCTTATTTTAAAAGGCAAGACGTTCAATAGTTTTAAGATTTTTACTTTATATACACTAGTTTAGAGCTGGAAACACATTACAGTTTTTCTGTCTGTGGTTTCTAAATTCTAGATGTACATTGAAATTATGAGAACTTCTAAAACATTCCGATACCTAGGTCCTACTTTCTGACTTAATTGATTTGGAATCATTCAGGATCACTCTTAAAATTAGGGGGAAAGGGCCAGTGAGATAGCTCAGTGGGCTAAGCACCTGCTTTGGCAAGCGCAGGGACTAGGGTTCCATCCCTGATCCTGCATGCTGCACCAGCCCCACCCCCCAGGGCATGCTGAGCCCAGAACCAAGCCTGGGTGTAGTGGCGCATGGTGGCACATGCCTGTAGTCCCAGCGCTGGGGAGGCTGAAAACAGGAGGGCAACTACAATTCCAAGCTGCATAATGAGACCTTGTACCAATTACATAAGTGAAAAAAAAAAAAAAAAAAAAAAAGAATCAGGGAGGTAACTTTGAACCTGGGTTCTAACCCTTCCTGAACATTAGAGCCACATTTCAGAACCTGCACTTTTGTAAGATTCCCAGGTGATCCTTGCGGGAAGTCCTGCTACTAGCTGTTGGGTCTCGAGCTTTAGCATCCATAGCTGTCACCGAAAGTATTTGTTCATGCAGATTCCTGGGCTCTGCCAGAGAACAGGATTCAGTGGGTCGTGCTGCCAGGCCAGGGTTTGCAGTCCAGCCAGCCCCTCGCTGGTGATCATCTTGCTGCTGCTCTGAGTCCACTCTTCAGTGTTCCCGCAGTAGCTAGTGCTCTCTCACCTGTTGTGCTGACTTCTCTCTGACCTTGGCACCTTGTGTTCTTAGTGTATGCCAACCTGCTGACTGACCTAGTCCGCCTTGTAGGTCCATGTGTCTTCGTGACCTAGTCACCAGATAAGCACACCTTTTGGAGACCTAGTGCAGGGACCCTGTCATCTGATAGCTTGTAAACATTTGTATAAAAAAAAATGAAATAAGAGGGAAGAGAAAATTAGTGATGTGGTTAAGAAAATGACCTTAAATAAGTGAATAGTGCCAAAGGAATGGAGAAAGCTTAGCTTGTGTGAAAAAGTGATATAAATATAGCTTGTTTGTTATCTTTGTTTGCCTTCTTGAAAATCACCAACTGCTGTTGTTAATGATGTTTTTCTGTTTAGACAGTATATTCAGATCTTTCTCTCTTCTTTGTAGAAAACACTAGTTTTCTGAGGAACAGAATTCAACACCATTTTATTTTTCCTATTTAAAATATTAGAACATAAAAAGGTATGCCCTATTAGAATATAGTTAAATGGATCAGTGTGTAACTACTATTTGCAGACATGATATAGAGCAATTTTTTAAAAATGTATTTAGTACAAGGTATACAGGGTCTCACTACACAGATGAGACTCATGTTTTCAGCCTCCCAACCACTGGGATTACAGGTGCATGCCACCATGCCCAGTCTCAATCAACATCTCAGTGTGCTCTAGAGGCAGGGCCAACACTGCACACCAGGGATCGAACCCCAGTCCCTATGTCTGGCTTTAATCCGATGAACTATCTGGCTGGCCCTACAGAAATTTTTAACCCTACCTTCCTCAGTTCTATTGTGCTTTTTTGTAATCTGTCTCCCCCTTTAATTTACTTTCTATATAGTCTCCTAGCTTACATCCAAGCTAGCAAGCTTAAAAACTCTAAATTAGGCTTTCCCTGCATGATACACTGGAAATTTTTTAAAATTTTATTTATTTTTATTATTATTATTATTATTATTGTATTTAGGACAGGGTCTACAAGGTCTCACTACATAGATTGGA
>NW_004524694.1:2430362-2474913 GCF_000260255.1 Octodon degus | reverse complement strand
TTATTATTATTATTATTATTGTATTTAGGACAGGGTCTACAAGGTCTCACTACATAGATTGGACTTGTAGTGATCCTCCTGTTTACAGCCTTCCAGGTGCTGGGATTACAGGTGAGTACCACCATGCCCAGTCTCAATGGCTGTCTCATTGCATCCCTGGGGGCAAGCCTGGGGATCGAACTCCTGGCCCCTGCATCTGCCTAAGCAGGTGCTTTAATCTGCTGAGCTATTTGGCTGACCAAAATTTTTTAAATTTTATTGTGGCACAAAATATATAAAATTTACCATCCTTACCATTTTTTAAATTAGCACTTCAGTAGTATTAAACATGTCTGTAATTTTATGAAAGATCTCCACAGTCTTTTCATCTTGTAAATCTGGTTTTATAACATTGAACAAAAGCCTTTTATCTTTCTCCTCATACTCACTAGAAATCACCATTCTATTTATTTTCTTCCTATAAGTCTGACTACTTTTGTAGTAGGTGTGTTGGCACAGGCCTGTAGTCCTGGCACTCTGGGAGGCTGAAACAGGCAGTTTGTTACAAGTTCAAGGCTGGGCTGGGCTACATAGTTCAAGGCAGCCTGAACTACAAAGTGAGACCCTGTCTCAATAAAACAACAATAACTTTTAAAAATTATTTTCATGTAACATACCCCATACATACACCTATAAGCTCAGACTCATGGTGTACATGTAATTTATGGAGTGTTGTTTAATGTCCTGCTGTGTTCTGAATTACTAAAACAGCTGTGAGCCTGAATACCTAGGAAGTTAGAAGTGCAACATACATAAGTAATTAATTTTGCATGTAGAATCCTTAAAATTATCAGTCATTAGGTATGTAAATTATATATAGATTTTATTTGTTGCAAATAGTAAAACATCACAAATACAATCCTTGTCTTTGTTAGTATTTATAACACTCTAATGGAAGTTGACATACAGAAAAATTTGATTTTGAAGTTACATAAATAGTAAAACTACTGTCAATTTGGAAACTGGTGAGAGACAAATCACCACCTTCTACAGAACTACTAAATTATTTTCTCTTAGGGTTCTTGTGATTTTTTTATTTTAGTGCACTTCTATTTTTGTATTCTGATTGTTTTCCCTTAGCTTCACCATCAGTATTTTTCCATGTACGTCATTTTCATAACTATTTTAAAGTATTATATAATGTTACATTTGTGCATATCCCATGGTTAGATAATTGTTTTCTTTTCCTCCATTGGGACTTTTAGTTCTTTTTATAGTTTTTACTTCATGTATATACCATCTTATATTCTAGATTTAAATTGTTTAACTTTTAAAACATAAAGGACTTTTTAAAATGGGGAGAAATAGCTGTGAAAATTAAATGTCCCGAAAGAGAAGGAAATTTGGGTATGGATCCCTTCTTATGGGTCATGGGTGTCTTTGTTTCATTTCCCTTGCCCAATAATACCCCCAGTCCCACGCTCTGGAGACCTATTGAGTTATAGAACAAAGGAAAGTTTTCACTGACTTCTTCCTCTAAGAAAGAGGTTGGTTTGATAGTGATGAAAGTTGGGACATATAACTAGCCTTTGGCTCTTCTTTTATCTAAATTGTTGACTTTCCTTCTGCTGGTACATAAAACAAATATGGGGAAGGAGACAATTTCTATTTTAGTGGGAAACATGGTAAGAAGTAAAATGAAAAAAAATATTTCTAGTGGTCAAAAAAACAAAAAACAAACCAACAACAACTGAGTTGTTCATGCAGAACCATGCTTGATTCTTGTTTCATTTTGGTCACTTTTCATTTTGTTATCTTCATATTTTTTAGAAGGAGGAATTCAGTTCAGTACAACATACTAAATCTCTCAAGAAAACACCTAAAGTCAAAGCAGCAATTCAACACCTTTGGAGGACTGAATCTTTGTGTGTAGCTTCCCAGAAGGATACTGGAACTGAGAGAGGGTCAGTGTCATTTGGGTGTGGGAAGTGCTCTGTACAATGGTAAGCTATTTGAAGAAGTTAAAAATTAAATAGAGGGGCTGGGGAAATGGCTCAGTAGAATAAGCGCTTGCCTGGCAAGTGCAAGGGCTTGTGTTCAATCCCTGGTTCTGCCAAAAAAAAAAAAAAAAAAAAAAAAAAAAAAAAAGAAAAACAAAACAAAAAACAAAACCAAGCAAACAAAAAGAAAAAAAAATAAAATTAAATAGAAATTGAAATCAATTTTTGTGTGTTCTTGTTATCTAGTGATATGTATTAAAGACTTGTTCTTATTATACACACTCTCAATTAGGAGTAGAATGTCAGATATTAGTGATTTTAAAGATTTGGTGTGTCTAACTGAGTGGCATAAGCACTGGCCTGGCAAGTGCAAAGTCCTGAGATCAGTCCCTGGAACAACAACAAAAATGGATTTGGTATCTCTTTATGTGTGTTTTTTTTTGAAGCTATTATGAATGGAAATGTTTTTCTTATTTTCATTTTTGGGCTGTCAATTGCTGGCATACATAAATATAATTGAATTGTGCTTATTTATTTTGCACTACAGGATATTACTGAACTTAATAGTTCTAGTTTTTAGTGGATTCTACATATCTAGGAATAAAAATAGCTTTGATTCTTTCTTTTCAGTTCAAGTATACTTTTTATTTCTTTTCATTGGCTAATTCACTAGGACCCCCAGCCCAGTGTTGCACAGAAATGGAGACAGAGCCTGGTATGGCGATGCATACACAGCCTTCAGGAGGCTGAGACACGAGGACAGTTAGGAGTTAGGGGCCATCCTGGGCTACATAGTGAGTTCAGAGCAGGCTTAAGTACACAGTGAACTTTTCACCTTTAATGTGATGTTAGCTATATGCTTTCCATAGATCTCTATCATTCTGAGGAGCTTCTTTGAAGGCATATTTACTGACTGTTCAAAATTTGTCTGTTGATTAATTCTTGTATCTATAATCTAGGATAAGGCGCATGTCAGAAAATAGCAGAATTATTCATTTAACATCATTTACTGACATTTCTGAATGTCTGAAGCCCCAGCTGGATAGGAGATATACTTATACAGAAGAACCTAATGTAAGTATTTCAAGGACTAAGTGACCTTATTCCTCATTGAACTGTCAGTATCTCTGGTTTTAAAATTTCTTTTGGTTGTTGTTTTCTTTTTCCTCTGCTAAAGAACGCATTTTATTTCTTGGCAAAAGGATTTTTACATTAAAACTACCTCTGTGTTTCTCTTTATAGTGTTATCATGCTTTCTATGGTATTGATTACTATTTTCAGAAATGACTGTGTTGTAGTTTTGGTATTATAATACCTCAGACACTAAGTAAGGCCCCTTAGTATAATTGCTAAATTTTAAACACTTTGTAAAAATAATATTTTATATTGTTTTTTAAATCTAGAATTTTAAAAGGATAGGGTAAAGATTTCTTAATAACAGGAATTTGATGTATCACTTCTAGATGAAAATTTCACATTTCCCAAGGATTACACTTGAAGTATAAACTGTACTTTTTTTGCAAAACTGGGGATTGAACTCAGACCCCTGTGTTTGCCAGGCAAGCGCTTATTCCACTGAGCCATATGTAACTTTTTATAGTGATTTATTTTATACTAAGCAAATAATTCTCTTCTAATTAGTATTTTTTCCCAGCTAAAACAGTGATTTTCCAGCTTGGAGTGCTGGCAGTTAAGCATCATAAGAACATTACATTTTCACTTCAGAATTTGTTCAGCAGGCAGCCAAAGAGAGAGGCAAAGTAGAGTATGACAAAGGGAGAACAGGGGGCTGACTTAAATCCCAAATTGTTCATGCCACAGTTGTTTTAAGGATTACAACGAAGTCTGAGTTCCACAAAACAAGTACTAAAGAGTTCGTGTGCACAGGACATACCCTTGAATGTGGTGGACTCGTTCTTGCACTTGGAGAAACAGTCGGCTTTCTGTTTGAAGGGTAGTGTTAGGTCTGCTAGCATTGTTGGCAGAGAAACCATAAACAACAGAGTTTTATGAGAACTTATACTGCCATTTACACTCCACAGGCCATGACCTCCGTGGGGTGAGACTGTCCAAAGAGGGACCCCCTAAGGACAGTTAATGAGCAGCACTGAGAGGCCTTGAAGATAGTTCTTTTTATGACTCTCGTATCTACAATAGCAGCACCTCAAGGCTAAAACAACTGTAAATATGTAGGAAAGAGGCCACCAAAGGAGATTTGGAAGACTTCTCGAATAGTATCACTGTGCCTGAAACAGGCAAATAATTGAGTTTGAGAAGTCTTTTTCTTTTCTTTTTTTTTTTTTGTCTGTCTACAGCCATACTATCCTCAATGCACCCAATCTCACCTGACCTCAGAAACTAAGCAGGGTTGAGCCTTGTTAATATTTGAATGGGAGAAGTCACTTCTTAACATCAAGTTTGAAATGACTTATTTATAGTATAATGAATTCTGCTGCTGTAATTGGTCTCTATAAGTGAATCTTATATGACAGTCAGATGCAAACATACTGCATTAATTACATATATGGTATAAAAATAAAATAAATAGCTTGTTGGGAAAATGACAGGCAGGCAGAATTTATGAAACCTATTTGTACAATGCTGTAAAAATTATAATGTTTTTTGGAGCATAATAGACTTCTGTGTTGTTATATAGGTTAAAACCACATCAGATGTGGGTGCTTTGGGAGGATTTGACATGGAAAATTTGTTGCAGTCTCTGTATGTGGAAAGTAGAGCTGGATTCTTTTTTACTAAATTCTGTGAGAATTCAGGAAACGAGGTAAAGAACAATTATTTAAGGTTTAATTTTATAATTTTGCTCCATTTAAAAATAAGTAGTATTGAAATAATTCAGTGCTTCACATAGTTAGAGGTAAGGTTAAAATGTCCATCTCTGGCTAGAAAACCACTATACTTGATATATAATACAAACTTAAATATATCAGTTATAATTCTTTTTGGTTCACTATCCACTAAAATTATAGAGGAAAGTAAAATATAGGTAAAGGTTTGACTTGTATTACTAATAACAGTTTATTTTCATATAATTTTATCTCAGTGTAAATATATTTGATTTCTGAAGTCTTTAATTTTTAATAATTCTAAAAATTACAATGAATAGACAAAAATTATTTCCAGTTTTTAAAAAATCACAACTCATTTGGCTTGAATTAAAAGTATTTAAGCGCCACAGATGTGTTTGGTTCTGCCAGGATGTACATCTGCCCATACATATTGCAATATCTTCAGATTTTGGTCTCAGGCCAGAAGTAAGTGATTACTCCTTAACTTTCAATAAGAACACTTACTATTTTAATGGCAGCTATGTAAAAATGCAAAAATATAATGTTCTAGTGACAGTGATGATACATATTTTGTATATTGTCATTCAGTGATACAAGATATAAATCATCCTTAATGGAGCCAGATTTATGTTAGCAGCCAAAGAGTGAACAATTATTTATATTTGAAATCAGGACTTTGTAGAGCTTAAATAATTGGCTGATAATAATTATATACTTTTCCAATCTGCAGTTGTGGAAGAATAGTGTGTACTTTTGGTTTGACCTACAGGCTTATCATCAGCTTTTCTACCAAGAAACGCTTCAGCCTTTTAAAGTATGCAAACAAGCACAAGTAAGTAGTAAATAGTGTTGGTTCCATGTGAAGCTCATAATGCACAGAGAAATGAAAATTGTGTTTTGTCTCAAGCAACAGAAAGCTGAGATTGTAGGCAAAACGGCAGCAATTAACTTACTGCCTTGGGATTATTTATGTGTCAGCAGAATATTGTTCTAAAATCTGATTTGTGGGCTTTCAGTTTTATCTATTTTATTTGGTTTTCTCTTTGCTGCCAACTACTTACTCCTCCAATAAAGAACATCTGATCTTCCCCTGCCCCATTTTATACCTTTATGGTTTGGCTCTAGGTGACTGAGTGGACTTGTACTGAGTCACTTGGAGTGACTGGGAGCAGTGGCACCGACCACTGAGCCTTCTGCAGATGTCAGTTGTTGGCTGTACGGGGCTGCTGCTGACTAGCTGTGTGTGTGCAGGCCTCATTTGTGCGCCTGGGCTTCTGTGCTACACACCACATGAGGCAGATATTCAGAGGGTGGAGGAGAGAATGTTTCAAGACCACCCTGAAGCAAATAGGAGTAAGAACAGAAGATTCCCTGTAAAGAGGAACAGAGAGAGTGGCCTCTTTTTTGTGGGAGGATGTCGACAAAATTATGATTCTGGCTGACTTATCTTTTCAGTTTTTTATTCTTTGGTTCTTCTGATCTTTTATAGAGAAGGGTATCCAAGCCTAGAAAACTGCTAATCATTTCTGTATCATCTGATCACTTGATTCTTATAACCCAGAATGGCCCATTCTAACGGATCTCCCCCCATCACTGTTGAGGAAACTAGTTTCATCACTTTATTTATTATGTTATAATCTTATTCAGGACATCAGACTGTACTGCTGGATTTCTGCTGTTACTTCCACCACCCTGACTCTGGCATGAATAACTGTGCTTTATAAATCAGTGACAGAGCTTTGTACTTTTTACTGTGAGAATAAGGGCTTCAGCTCCCATATAGTCCAGATGTCTCCATGAAATTAATCTCTGATTTACCAGTACCATTTTCTGAGACCACACAGTTGACTACTCTGCTTGTTAATCCTTTACCTGAAATTCACTGTTTATCCTTCTTCGCCTAACCTATTGGCCCTGTCTGCTACAGTACCATCCATTATTTTTATTATGTTTTTTCCTACTACAAAGTCTACTCCTCCAAAAATCTTCAGCTGCTTAATAAAATGGGATTTTTTTATTATTGTTGTTAATAATTACCAGATTTCCATGCATTTGTGAAAAAAAAGAAATTCTATTTGAGCTTGGGAGACTTATTAATTCCTAATAATGGTATTATTAAACTAGCTGTAAATGGTTATGAAACAGGACACAGTTTTAGGTTATTTTGAGATGGATTATTCTGTTTGGTGATTGTCAGGATGTATCAGCTTTTCCCTTAGGTTCTGTTTAGGGGAGTCAAAGCAAGGTGGCAGAGAGGGAGCAATGGAGATCTTTGCTTTCAGGGAGAAACATGGAGAAACCAAAGGAGCAGATTCATGTGCGTTTTTTATGTACTCTGTTTTGCGTCTCTAGCATTTATTTATTTATTTACTTATTGGGAAACAGTTGTCTAAATTGCTTTACCTTTGGCTTCTCCAGAGAGCCTGTGTCTCCAGATAGAGCAATTGCCTGTAAAATCATAATCCCATATGTTTGTTTCATAGTATAAAAATATTTTTTACGACAGAAATAGTATATGATTTCCTTTGAGGGTGCACTTACTACATAGATTTTGGAGGGTTGGTAATGCAACTGGCAACTGGCAATATGTTAAAATTGCTATGAACTTTTAAAAATTTTCATACAGCCACCAAGTTGTATACTAACAGACCAAGAGTTGATTCTAAAGGATTTACATAATTTTCTGCACACACCTTCCAGTCTTATTGCCCCATAAAATAGTATAGCAATATCAGTAGATGTATAGGGGAGGTCAGTAACAGTGGTTTACCATAACTACAACGTCTAAGAGTTGGAACTGCTAACGCCTAAGAGTTTGAACTGCTATCTTGGGTGTACCTTGAAGATTTCACTGCATGACTTCAAAAGAAGATAATGTACAATTAGAAGGGTACCAAACACCACAATTAAGATTTTGAGGTTAGATTCTACATATTTATACTTTTTTTTTTTTTTTTTTTTTTTTTTTTTTTTTTTTTTTTTTGGTAGTGAGAATTGGACTCAGAGCCTGCAGACTAAGCTACATCCCCAGCCCTTTTTAGTTTTTATTTTGAAATAGGGTTTTGCTAAGTCATTAGGTTGCCAGGGCTGAGCTCAAATTTTATGATCCTCCTGCTTCAGCCTCCCAGACTGCTGTGATTACTTGTCTGCACCACCACTACTGGCTTCTAGATCTTTTTTGACCCTATATTCTTGCTTTAGTAAGAGAAAACAGTGACAGAATGAAACAGATCCAGCCATCTCTGCTTTCTGTAGCTCCTTCTAGTATCTGGGAATCACCCTTTTCATCAGTTCTGGAAAATATTTAACTGTTATTTCTTTCGTTCTTCCTGCTTCTCCACTTTGTGTATTCTGTCCTTCTGGATTTCCTGTCTGGTCAGTGCTTGTGTTTTCAAATATATTCTTGATCTTTCTTAACCTCTCTTTCAAGTTTTTCCATCTTATAATATTTGTATTATATGTTGTAAATTGAGATAGATCAATTTTTGGTTAATTTTTCACTTAATATATTATTCATCAAATTTCATTTGGCTTTTCAACACAGCCATTGAATTAAATTATTTTAGGAATTATGTTTTTATTATTAAACATTATGTTTTTGTCCTACATATTTTCCTGGTGTTTTTCCTTTTCTCTTGCTTTTTTCTTCTTTTAAGATTTTGTCTTTTCTCTCTCTCTCCCTCTCTCTCTCTCTCTCTCTCTCTCTCTCTCACTTTATAGTCCAGGCTGGTCTTGAACTCAGCGATTCTCCTGCCTCAGCTTCCCCAGAGCTGAGATTACAGGTGCATACCACCACACCCAGCCTTATCTTTTATGTCTTTAATCATTACAGACATATATTAGAGTCTGTAGCAATGTTATCTATTTCTGCATAATAGCATTATCACAGATGTACTTTTAAATAACACACATGTATTATCTCACAGTTTATGTGGGTCAGGATTCTGGGCACAGCTTTGCTGGGTCCTCTGCAAGGCTTTAACCAAGGATAGGCTGGTTTTTCAACTGGTGCCATGTCAGTGTTCTTGTGGCTGTCAGAAACAATCAATTCTTGGCAGGCTACCCCACTGATGGCCTAAGCTGAGGCCACCCTCAGCTCCGTGCTGTGTGGGCAGTGCCCAGCCTGGCAACTTGCTCTACAAGACAGCAAAGAGGATCGTGTGGGATCAAGACAACATTACCATTTATGAAATATGCTGGTGTACAGGGGAACAACACAGATCACCATTGTGACTGTGTTCTGTGGTCAGAGGTAAGCTGCATAGTGTGCCCCTGCTTAGAGGAGAGAGTGTGAGAGGAAACGGATGCCAGAAGATGCTGCGTGCACAGAGCTCGAGTCTGGCTGTGATAGGATTCAACAATGCCGTGATTTATTTCCTGGTTCTTGGAAGAACTAATTCTGCTATTTATTATTTCTGCTGATAGGGTGGGTTCTTTCCTTGTATGTTTTGTAATTTTTAATTATGAGATCTTTGGTGGAATTTTCATCTATTTTTCTACTGGGTACCATGTTGCTGGGTCCTCTGCAAGGCTTTAATCAAGGTTGGGCTGGTTTCTCACCTGGGGCCAAGTCAGTGTTCTTGTGGCTATCAGTAGCATTCTACTAGATATACTTTTAATGTTAATTTCTTATCTTAGGTATAAAATAATATAAATATAAATTTAAACAGAAAACCCACATGAGGGGAAACTCATCATAACATTCTTAAACAGTGTTTTGTTTTGTTTTTGTTTTTGTTCTTTTTACTAAGTTTCCAGGCTAAGACATACAAGCTTCCTTTTCATCCCATAGATTTGTTAGGTGTGAGGCAAGAGGATCACAAGTTAAAGGCCAGCCTGGGCTACTTAGTGGCTTAGCAAGACCCTGTCTCAAAATTTAAAAAACAGCCAAGGAGATGGCTCAGTAGAATAAGTGCTTGTCTGGCAAGCACAAGGGCCTGAGTTCAATCCCCAGTTCTGCCAAAAAAAAAAAAAAAAAAAGTAAAAAAAAATTTAAAAAACAAAACCAAAAAATCTTAAACAATTAATTTTCAAAAGGGTTGGTGTGAAGGCTCTGGTTCAATCCCAAGTACTGCAAAAATAACAAATAAAAGAAAGAAAGGAAAAGAAAACAAAAGCAAAACAAAGCAAAGCAAAGCAAATTGAAGAAAATTGCTTTCTTGCTTTTCTCTTAGTGAATATAGATATCAAACAAGAAAGCATATGACTGCTTCTTCTAGAGACTTATTTTTCTGTTATTTTGGCAGCCCAGCTTACTTGAAAATTCTGTAAAATTTATTCTATGAAATTTAAATTTCTAGAGATAATTGATAAAATATAATAAATACACTTCAGAATGACTGAGCTAGTAAGGGAAACCCCCAAGGGCCACAGTTAAGGAGTGTACTGAAAACCAGTGTGATAAGCCTGAGCCACCATGGGGGATCCAAGGCCTTCAAGGCACAGAAGGTCTGACCACAGACCTTCATGAGGTAAAAATGCTACACTGAGAATCCCGCTTATGCCATGGTCCCTGTAGAACAATAAACAAATTGAAGTGTAGAGTGGGAAGAAGTTTTTGGTAGCTTAACATATAACATTTTAATATTAAAGCTAAAAATATATTTGCTCCACTGTATTTTACTTTGTATAGAACTCATAGTTACATGTGAGATAATTTTTATTTTCACTTTAAATAGTAAAAGGAAAGCTTTCACATGTTAATATAAAAGGTAACATAGCTAAGGGAGAAAACTAACACTCAGACTTGAGATACAGAATCTTACTTCAATGTAGTACTTTGCCTCCAGTACTATATTATGTCCTCATGTCTACCTCACGGGATCTTTATAAGGGTAGTAGGTGATAAAGTGTGATGAACTGTTTGGTAGGACAGTACAAAACACTTGATGGAATAAACAAACGTTATTGTGATTACTAATGTCACTAATCAAGGGTCTATCAGTTACTTGGATAACAGCAGAATAGGAACTGGAAGAAAATAGAAGAACCACAGATCCTTAATCAATAGCTATTCACTTACCCAATATTAATGTTTATTCTGAGTTTCAGAATAGAATTTAAACAGAGATATAGTGCATAGAACCACAACCTTTTAAGAATCTCTTACACAATATTTAGTTGAGAGATTATCGATTGGTATTCTCTGAGAAACTGCTATATGCCAAGTAATGTTCCATGTGAGGATGATTAAGACAAAGTTTTGGCTTAAGGAGTTCCCTGTAAGGAGAAAGACTTACTAAAGTGCTCCAGTAGTGATTGAAGGAAACAAAATCCAGGCAATGGCATTTTAATGGAAGGTGGAATAAGTTCTTCCTTTACAAGCAGATAACCATTGGTGATTATGTCATCGACCTTTTTTAAGTGTCTGTATAAGTAAGGGAGCACTATTTCCTTTTTCTTAATTTTGAGCCAAAAGTTCTTCTTTAGTCTTATTGAAGCCCTGTGAAGTGGCACAAAATAAATCTTCTTTTTGATGACAACTTCTCAAGTAAACAAAATAAGATACTATTTTATTCAGATTAATAACTTCAGACCAAATTTGAAATCTTTCCAGTATTTTCAAGCATAGCTAGTTTAAGTTTTGATTTGGAAGTCCCAATCCTGAGATTTCTACCCAGTGACTTGATGGCTTGAAAACACTTCCTGACCCTATGCTGTGGTGAGACTCTTTTTTATTTATAGTTTCCTACAAAGAAGTCTCTTTCTGGCTCCCATCAAATAAGTCAGTCCAAGTGCTTACTCCAAGGTCTATAGTACTGTTAGAAGTTCTGTGTTTGCTAACTTTCATGAGAAAAAAAGGAAATATAAAATCTGAGCAAGTAAGTATCACGAGACCTATATCGTGCATTAGTGCTTCGGGAAGCTGTAACTTTTAATGCAATAGTAATATAGAATTGAATTGATTAGTGCATTCACTTTAGCAACTGTTTACTGCTATCTGCATTCTCTATGGCTTCAAATCATCTGTTTCCTGTTGGGTGATCTTGGATGCAGTAGATTCGAGTGATGCTCAGGTTGTGCAGCACAAGCCTGTCTGCGAGCTCTCATACTATGCCAGTGAATTTGCCTTCTTTGCTCCTGTTACTATTTGTATTAAAAACAGATATGGTCAGTTAATATAAACTGGACAGCAGTGAGACCAGCAATT
Source organism: Octodon degus (assembly GCF_000260255.1). Lineage (NCBI taxonomy): Eukaryota > Metazoa > Chordata > Mammalia > Rodentia > Octodontidae > Octodon > Octodon degus. The sequence goes on along the minus strand of NW_004524694.1, from coordinate 2,462,977 downwards.
ACAAGCACATATTTCCTTAGCGTAAAATCTTTTGTTGATACTTTAATATTTATTTAATATCTACTTTGCATCAGGCCCTGACCTGACCTGAGAACATGTCTTAGTCACTTTCTCATTGCTAAGACACAATACCTGATACCCGCAACTTAAAGAGAAGAGGTTTATTTTGGCTCCATAGTTACAGTCTGGGTCCAAAACAGAGATGGCATGGCAGAAGGGTCTTTGCAGAGCAAAGCTGCTCATGTCACAGTGGCCAGGAAGCAGAGACAGAAGGGAGAAGCTGTGAAAGAAGATATACCCTTCCAGGTCTTCATCCCCCTTCTAAACAGGACTTTTCTCCTCACAACAAGCCATCTGTACCACCTCTATAAATCAGTTACCTTCCACAGTCTGCTTATGAGGCCCAGCATGATGGGGCACACTTGTGATTTCAGTACTCAAGAGGCTGAGGCAGGACAATTACTGCAAATTGGAGCTCAGCCAGGTTACCATAGTGAGTTCAAGGCCAGCCTGGACTACACAGTGAGACACTGTCTCAAAACAAAAACAAAAGCCCTGCCTAGGGCACCTGAGGCCTTTAGGAGACATTCTCCATCTAAGCCATAACAGAACATATTGGTGAAAAGAGCACATGCAAGTGCTGCCCTCCCAAAACTGTCCAGGTCTGCAAATGTGCTTATTTGCCCACTTTTCCAGAGAACCCTAGAAATATCAGAAAGAAAGATCAGAAAAGACTATGCAGCCCTTTTCTCTTAAAGTCTGCATTGTCATAAAAAGTTCTTTCCAGTTATATCTGAGCTAACTTTAGGTAAACAAAACCTTGGGTATTATCACAAATGCATTTGAAAGACACTTTCTAAGGCATAAAGAAGGCTAGCATAGGAGATCCCCCCTCATAATTAGTTTAGTTTTTTCTTACTCATTGTCATCCATTATCTTAATTGTTTGACTCTTCTCTCTAGTTTACATTTACAGAACTTAATACTTCAGGATGGTCCTGACAACTTAAAGTGTTATGAGCTAAGTGTTCCTTTCCCCAGTGACGGTGTATTTTCAGGTGTACTAACAGAACCCATTATTTCTCTATTCAGCAGTGGTATTAAGAGTCAATCTGTGTTTCCTAAAAGATGAAGGTTGTGAGTGAGGGGTGAAGTTGGGTGGTGATTGAATGTGGAAAATCATGAATCTCTTCATAGCTTTATGGTAAATTGCAGTGTCTTAAGAATTAGTCTGTTTCTTCAGTGCTAAGCCATTACTATTCAAGCTTTGTTACATTATTTGTTTTTGTTACCAGAGAGATGGTGTCCCAAGTAGTAGTCAGGCTTGGATTCTGAGTACTATGAATCACTGTGCAGAGAATCAGCAGGATTTTTGTGTTGTGTCGCACTCTGTTATGTTAGTAAAGTGAATTCAGGAAGAATATTCTCAGCGGCCAGCTTTCTGGCTTACAGTTACCCATTTCATTCCTGTTCCTGTTCCTGTTCCTATTCCTATCCCTATTCCTATCCCTATTCCTGTTCCTATTCCTGATGTTCATACAAGCTACTTACTTTAGTATGAAGATTCCAAATACTGTAGAATTAGTAGACAAGGAAAGGCTATCCAAAGATCCTCTCATTTCCAGAAAGGCCAACACCAAACTTCACTGATTCATAATTATTACATAAGACATTTATTTAATATTTCCTTTTTAGGTTCTGTCATAATAACTGTATATGGATAATTTAACTCTTGATAATCCTAAAAGGTAGATACTGGTATTATCCTCATTCTGCAGATTTAGAAACTACTTTCCTAATTCATTTAGCAGTTTATGAACTTGGAGTTAAAACCATATATTCTGACAATACTGTTTTTTAAAAAAATGTGCATAGTGCAGGGTCTCACTACACAGATTGGACTCGTAGTGATCCTCCTGTTTTCAGCCTCCCAAGCACTGGGATTGCAGGTGTGCACCACCGTGCCCAGGCTCAATCGTTGTCTCAGCACTCCCCAGGGGCAGGGCTGGCACAGCAGCCGGGGATTGAACCGGCAGCCCCTGAGTCTGCCTAAGCAGGCACTTTAATCCACTGAGCTATCTGGCTGGCCCTTATACTGCTAACGTAGAAGCTGTTGCTTTCTTATAATTGTTTCTACAAAATGATTATCTTTTTATTATCTTGTTTAATCTTCACTTTAATATTTAAAATATCTTCATAAACAATGTATGTAAATTTTCACTTTAATATTTTTCCCCACTAGACTTGCAACTCCCGTTAAGACAGTCTGCTTTTTCTGCCTTGAATGTTCTGAACTGAAGATGGTTTAAGGCACTTCAGTAGTTGCTGAATAAATGAATGAACTCATTAGTATATTTCAATTCTCACCAACATGTTATAAATATAATTATAATTAATCATTGATTATTTGGTTATGATTGCCAACCAGGTATTTTTAAACAGCTATGTGTGTACCAGTGTTCAACAAGTATTAACATTCTTTCTTTCCAGACATACTGTATTTATAGTCCCCAAGTTTGCTCATAATAAAGAGTTTTAATAAATTGCATTAGAGCAACAGTAAAATCTTTTTGTCTTTTATGTCACCCAAGAAACTTAAAAAGCAAGATTTTTTAAAAACATAAACTGTGAAATCAGTGTGTAGTAACTCAGAACAAATATGAGCACTTGTCTAGAGACAGAGTGGCTTCACCAGCTGGCCAGACTTGTAATGAAGGTAGCAAGATATTTAGCAGAGGACTGCTCTAGCCAGGGAGCAGTGACGTGTGAGCTTGCTTTCCAAGGTGTGTGCCAGTTAACACCAGCGTCCAGCCTACTGATGTTCTGGTTTCATGTACCAATCTTGTTTGCTTTGTTAGCATTGATAAGCATCCTTAATAGGCATTTTTTAAAAACAAAATATACTTTTCTCATTGGCTTATTCATTGTTCACTGATATCCAAGAAATTATGTATTATAAGAGGTTAAATAATCACATTCATGGGGTTTTTTTGTTGTTGTTGTTCCTCGAATGCCTTCAGGGCACTTTTGGCCAGCTGGAGAGGTGTGAGGTTCGAACTCCAGCAACCTGAGGCTGACAGCTTTGTGGAAGCAGCCACTTAAAGGCCTGAGCTAGGGCCAGGCCCCCTCATGGGTTTTTTTTTTTTGTTTGTTTGTTTGTTTGTTTTTGTTTTTGTTTTTTTGCAGTATGGGTGATTGAACTCAGGACCTTGTGCTTGCCAGGCAAGCGCTTATTCTACCGAGCTATTTCGCTGCCCCACATTTGTTTAACATATTTTAGTTCTGTTAAGTTTTTTAAAATGGGCCCGGCCAAATAGCTCAGCAGATTAAAGTGCCTGCAAGCAGGCACAAGGGCCAGGGTTTCAGTCCCTGGGCCTGCCAAGCTGACCCTGCCCCTGGAGCATGCCTGTAATCCCAGGTCTTTGGAGACTGTAAACAGGTGGATCACTACGAGTCCTATCTAGTAGTGAGACCCTGAACACCCTGTAGACCATTCCCTAAAATACCAAAAAAAAAAAAAAAAAGTTTTTAAAAATGAATAAAAATTGATAAGACAAAGTCCTTATTTGCTCCTTATGTTGCCTTAGGCTACTTAGTAATAATTCTTATTTATGTGCTTGTCTATTTTATTCCATCATGTATTTAATTGATTTTGCTTAAAATGTCTTAAGCAATGACCCAGATCAGTCTTACAAACATAGACTATTTTATCCCTTTAGTTTATGGTTTGTTTTTGGCTCCACTTAACACAATCTCTTTTCCTCTGCTGATTTTTCATTTTGTCAATAGTAATTCAAGCTTGTTTTATTCTTTTATCCTATTGGCATTATCTTAGGTTCTTTTGCTTTGACTTCTTAGTAGGATCTGAGAAACTGCCAGAACTTTTCTGTTTGATTGTCATCACATTATCTTTTTTTGTGCAGTTCCATCTTGTGTTGATCTTTGCAGTAGTTTGCCTCTCAGTATTAGGATGTTGCAACCCCTACATCCCAATTTTAAGATTCCTAATTGAAAAACCCAAGGTTCTTCACATGAAAATCCATTTGTGCAAAGCTCCATCTGTAATTTATTCCCTCTCGGCATAGCTCCTCAGTAATGTTTTTGAGAGCTCCTAGTGGGATATGCGAGGTCATTAAAAATCATCATTTTTTCCTCCTTTTGCAGGAAAAAAAAAAGGCTGGATTGCTTGAGCTTGCTCATTATTTTCTTTTTCTGCCTCATATGAACTCAGATAATAATGTTCTGTGCCCATCAGAACTATGAATGGTTGTGAAACAGACTTCTTTTTTTTCTTGAAGTAAATATTTTGTGATTTCTGAAAGTATCCTGTATCAGGGTGCTTATATTCTTTTTATGAATACCTTTTTCGCCTTTAGCTTTTTAGAGCACAGTTTTACCTCCTTGTTTATATAAATTCCAACTGGGTTATTGAGCCCAGTTAAGAAGGTCGCATGTCACTTCGCTATTTGCCATCAAGTACAGCAATGTGGCTTTTTGTTGTTACAGCTTAGTGGACGTCTGCCATGCCGTGTTTCAAATCACTGGTGAAGGGATTTGTGTCTTTTTGAGGTCCAGACCCATTAGAACCACTTTTATTTCTCTTAGTGTCTTAACATTTCTTTTTAAGGCTATTCCTTCTATTTTCTCATGAGGATAAGTTAACAGGTTTTTTTTTTTCCACTAAATTTTTACCTCTTTTCTTTTACTTATCATACTGAAGTTAAATTTACTTATCAGACTGAAGTGTAGCTTTGTTCTTGTCTAAATCAACACAGATCAGAATGTTAACAAACTTAAAGGCTTGCTGACCCTCTTTTTGTAGTTTAGCTTTATTCTAACAATTAAAAGGAATTTTACCATATCTGCATTTTTCTAAATGTATACCAGTTAAACAGTACTTAAGTGAACTGTTATAAATCAGCATCTTCTGGTGTGAATTGGTATCATCTGGTAGGTGGCACTACTTCCAGTAAAGATTTGATTGCTGACTTCTGAGTGTAAATATTGTTACCATGGGTGACTTCCCCAATTGCAGAGTTAGGGAGAGATGTTTAGTAGTCCACACCATACAGTATTTCTGTCACATAGTACCACAGGGGTGAACAACCTCAAGAGCATAGGTAGTGAGAAACGTGTAGATTCATTAGACAGCAATGATTTTTGGAAATTCATTTTCTTGGTTTTATGATAATTTTTGTTTTATAGTGATTTCATTTTATTAGCATATGTTTGCAATACAGAATAGTGATTCTCATTTTGGGGAAGGGGTACATGCATACAACAAAGCTTAATCATTTTAAATCTCTTTATGCACCTCTGTCCTAACTCTTCCCACTCCCTTACCTGCCACTGATTCCCTTATCCAACAGTCTGCTTTCTTATTTTCTATCATCTCTATTTTATTCGTTTATTTGTATTTCAGGTTTGTCATAGTTAAAAAATAATAATACTTAACTTTCTGTGTCTGGCATATGTCTCTTAGCATGATTGTCTCATGTTCCATCTACTTTCCTGAAAATAACATGTAATATAATTTTTGATAATGACTGAATTTAACAGCAGCTCAGAAAATACGTGAATTGGCTCTTGTGAACTAGGACAAGCCAGTTCCAGCATACCATCATTTATAATGGAAAAAAGAGAGATCTCAAGAGAAGGAGCACCTTGATCCCTCTCTATTTTAATTTCCTTAAAGTTAGAGGTAGAGACCCTAACCTTCCGCTTTTAGAATGTTCTCTGACATTTTAGTGATTGTTTACAAACCCTTTTCTTGGACCTACTGAGCAAGGCACACCACCTTTGCTCCAGAATTACCAGGTTCTGCAGCTTATTGTCAACTTGAAGAAGGAACTTATGACAAATTTTTGTATATTTCTGCAATTGAAGGCTCTTTCTTTTGTCTTTAGGTGTGTGAGGTAGTGTGGGACTTTTTCCTCAGAGGCTAGCCAATGGCTGTTGGTACTACTTTGCCCATCAGGCAGAACTGCAGTGGAAGGAAACAGCTGTGGCATACTGCTTCTTATGTCCTATACAGCCTTGGTGGGCAACTTGGAAAATTGCTAGAAAAATGTGAAAGATGCATAGTAAGAGGCCTTCTGCTGCTTTTTATTACTGTAGTCATGTAATGGGTTTAAGAAACACAAATTTGCTCGTAACACAAAATGTTGAATAAATGCTTCTAATCTCTTTACTTTAATCTAGTTAGTAATGTTGAAAAAATCTACTGTTTAAGGTAATCTTTAAATAGCATAAATAGTTGTACATATTGGTGGGGGTACAGTGTGATGATTTGATACATGTTCACCCAGTGTGATAAACAAATTGGATTAACATATTCATCATCTCATGCTTTTATCATTTCTTTGTGGTGAGACCATTTTTAAAAATGTGTTTTTTAAAGTAACCTCCACTTTAGTTAACACGATAAAAAGATCTGTTGGATAACCCTTTATGTTAACATTAGGTCTTCAGCATGCAGGTCTTCACACATCTTATCCATAATGTATCAAAAGCCTGTATTTTAAGTCATACAGTTTCAGAGTTTCACATTTCTCTTTCTTACTTCCAGTCCTGGCCTGGTGGTGACAGCAAAGCATCATGCAATCAGTGTTACCAGGCAAGCACAGTAAGATACATGCGCATGATCATTAAAATGAATACATCAAAAGAAAATATGTGAAACCATTCCATTAACATAACTAACAGCTGAAATGTAACATAACAAATCAACACATGTGCTACACATTTGGGATTACTCTTGACTTGGCCTTTTAAGGCTGCACAGAAACTGGGGACACATGTGTCAAGCTGTAGCCCATCAAAGGCCCCTACTTGGAGGCGATTCCTTCCTAAGATTATGCTCACCTTTGGCACAGTGAGGATCCCCTTCTGGGTGCTTCTATAGCATATACCCACCACACAATGATTGGAATTTAATCCCATGGCTACCATCATTTAGTCTGGTACAAAGAAAAATGCAAATAGCACAGTTGTGAAAAATATTTGTTTTTTTGCTTTTATATTGTTAAAACTGAGACTATATTGAATAAGCCTATGATTCTTAATTCTTGTATACATTTATCTAGGCTTTACGTTGCAATAAGAAAACACAAACATGGTAAAAATACATTTTGTATGCTTTTTGATATATTTAAAAGGAGATGGAGATCTGCTTCTACCTCATAAAATTCTCATTAACACATACATTCAGAAAGATTTTTATAACTGTTAATTGATAGTGCTGTAGTCTTGCATGCATTGGGGAAAAAAACATAAATTACAAATTAGGTGTGTTGACACATGCCTATATTCCCAGCATTCTGGAAGGCTGAGGCAGGGGGATTGAAAGTTTGAATTCATCTTGGGTAACTTAGCAAGACTGCTTCAGTTACTTTTTTCTAGTTGCTGGGACAAAATAAGTGACACCCAAAATTAAGGAAGGAAAGGTTTATTTAACTCACAGTCAGTGGAGGTTTCAGTCTGTACTCAGCTGGTGCCAAGGCAGAGTGGCATGTGGCAGAGGGCAGCAGTTCATGGCAGCGGAAGACAGCAAAATAGCAAGAGCGAATGGGAGGGTTAGCAGCAACAATGGCAACTGAGAGCAAGTCTGTCTCCCTTATGTTGCATTCAGGCTATCTGCCCCAGGCCAGGTGTAGCACTCACACCCATAATCCCAACAGCATTTATATCTGTAATCCCAACACTGGATCATGAATTAATCACAAACTCTAGAAGTTCACCCCATAACTGCATGAGGCTTTGGGGGGACACTAGACACAAACTATAACCAAGACTTTGATTCAACATTAATATTTTTTAAAGGGGTATAGGGCTGGGGATATAGATCAGTGCAAAGGCCCTGGGCTTAGTATCAGGGAAAAAAATTGCAGTGGCCAACGTCACATTTTAACTTATTTGCCCCATTTCGTCTTTAGTACAATGCATCTGTTATGCACAGGATATTGTCTTTCATTGATAAAGCACCTGAGATGTCCTTGAAGAGGCAAACTGAGATACAGCCTTTCACTAGAATGCCAACAAACTAATGTGCATTAAAACCAATTTAAATTAAATATTGTTATTCATGTATTGCCCACTAGAATGCAAAATATTTATTAAAACATTTTCTCTTCTGCCCTCTATTATTTCTGATCTTCAGTTCTTCCAATTTTGTTTCTCCTATCTCCCCTTCTCTCTCTTCTTCCTTCCCTTCTTTGCTTCCTTCCTCCAACCCTCCCTCCATCCCTCTATCCCTCTACTATTTAATCCTTCCTCCTTTCTCCATGGTATCCATCCTACATCTTTTTTTCTTCCCAGGTTTATTAGCCATCAGATAGTCTTCAGATTTTAAACAAGAAAATGAACTCCCAAGCTTTCAGGACTGTAAAAGAGGCCTTGCTTTCCCTCCTCTTATTTGATGCAGTTGCCAAGAAAGTGAGTCACAGGCACAGGTGTAGAGAGTTGCAGGGCAGGCCGCCCAGGGTGCATTTCCTGATTACATAACCTTTGAGTGTCTCCAGGAGAGATGGCGTTCAGAGCTGTGCTGTGTGCAGTGCCAGGCGGGCTGATCACAGACAGGCAGTGCTTGTATCCCTTCTCAGAAGCTTTCCTGCTGGGCTGTTAAAGCATCATAGGGTAATGTTTAAATTGGAAGCAAGTCGGCCACAGCTGCATGTGAGTGAATCCCAGCCTCGCTGTGAATCAGAGTGGCTGACTGGAACATGAAGGGAGCATTCTCCCTCCAACAGGAGCTACTTTGTTATTTACTCTATGGCGAGAAAGGAAGAGCTCGGTGGCTAATAAAGAAGCAAAAGACCTAGGATATTGAAACAGGGTTTCTAACTCATAGACTACATTACCCAGATAGCATATGATCCTTCTGTTTCATCACAAATGGTTTACATTGACTTAACATGCTTTTTATCATCTTCATAAATATTTAAACACTTTTAAGGTGTTTAACTTCTTATTTTGTTTTTTTACATATGCATCTCTTTTGGTTATATACTGTTATTCTCATATGTTGCTCTTGACTGTTAGAAAGACATATTCAGATTTTTAATGCCACAAGTCAGTTAAATTCACTGCATAGCCTAATAAAGGATTGACAACTGAATTCTGGTTTCTTGTCCTGTCATAACTGCTTTTGTTCCTACTGCCCTGGGAGTGAGGAGGAGTCGAGATTCAGCTTCAGTGGAGCTGACAGATGTGTAGAATGTAGGCTTCAAATGCCAAGGATTGGATGAGCTATCAAGCCCCTTTTGACCACTTCTGGGTCTATGAACTATAGTAACAGGGGTAAAGAATCAGAAATGTGAGGGGAAATACATTATTCTGAAGGATTATGCTGATTATCATAGTGAGAGTTGATATTAATCTAAGAGAATACATTTAGGTAACAATGAACAACATGCTGACATCGACTGTGAGGAAGCTAAATAAAGTGGGAAGGAAAAATAAATAACTATATTTAGGTGTAATAACAGTGCAAACAGTATGGCTACTTGGAGTGCAATAAGAGAAGGCAGATGGGAAAGAAGACAGTAGATAATAGATGGAAAAGTCTAGCCTAGCTTGGTCAAAAAATTGGATGGTATGTTGTTCTCATTAGAATGGAGCTGGTGCAGCTTATTTCCTCCCTCTGTTTCAACTTGTTCCTGTTAGTCTCTTTTCATTTAATTGTGGAGATTAAATTCTTAGGACTTGCCTTCAAGGAGAAAGAGTTACAAAGGTTGCTCTGTGAATGGTGTGTTATTAATGAAAAGTCAAAAAAAAGAGGGAGATTAGGAAAGGTAATGTGTTATATTACTGAATCATGGAGGATCCATGGGATATTCTTGAAACTGTAACATATAGACAACTGAAAGATAAGGTTTTGAGTTCAGAAAAAGGATCAGATCTAAAGCTATATATACAAGTATTTTGGGTTTTTCACATATAGTTGATTGGCAAGTCTTTGGGAATGGATGAAATTGCTCATTCATTGTACATTTAGCATATGCTGGGTGATAGTGAAACAGTAATAAACAAGGTAGACCCATTCTCTGTCTTTGCAGAGTTTTGTAGAGCTTAAAAGTACAGGGCCCGCTGGTGCACAAAGGTTGGATACTTAAGCCAGACTTTAGAAGTCAAGGAAGCTAAGTCCTTCCTTTATGGTGACTAGGAGCTCAGTGAAAGGGGAAAGAAGGATAAGGGATAGAGAATCTAGAGTGCATGACACGAAAGTCCTGTGAGAGAGGCCTGGCATGAGGGAGAAACTGGGAATATGAACCGAGAAAAAATGTAGTTGAATGTGGATCTGTATTGAGTTCCCTTTTTAAAGGAACAGCTGCAGTCTGCAAAGGAGTTTCAGGAGCATAGATTGGCAGAGAAAGTGTTGGAGAACTCAGAAGGAAGAGTCAGCAGGGTCAAAGCTATATAGGAGGTCAAGTTGGGTGAAGATTTAAGGAGAGAAGCTATGGAGTTGGTGACCGTGTGGTGGTTAGTGATCTTGAAGATCAGTTTTATTGTTAGATTGAAGTAGTTTGAGGAATGAGTGTGAAGATTTTTAGAGAAGACAAAAGTAGGTAATAATTTCAGAGGAAAACATCAAAAGCAAGGAAGAATGTTTTCAAATGGGAAAGTCCATTCTGGCATAAGGCAAAAAGCAGGAGGGGAAAGATAGAGCAAGGGAACAGAGCATGAAGGAAAAGTTCAGTGTTGCAAGTTCCAGAGGAGTGCAATCAGCACATACCTCAATGGTGTAGGCCTGGAAAGGTGTCTTCCTCTCAGAGGTTAGAGATCCAAAAAGATTCAGAACAGAGCTCTTAAGAAGGAAGCTGGGCCAGGGAGATGGCTCAGTGGAATAAGCACTTCCGTGGCAAGCGCAAGGGCCTAAATTCAATCCCCGGTTCCACAAAAAAAAAAAAAAAAAAAAGAAAAGAAAGAAAAGAAAAGAAAGAAAAAAGAAAGAAGTTAAGAAGGACCGGCCAAATAATTTGGCAATTAAAGCCAAGGGCCAGATTTGATCCCCCAGGCCTGTCCTGCCTGCCCCGCCCCCGGGGTGCGCTGAGACCGCAATTGAGACTGGGCATGGTGGTGTGCGCCTGTAATCCCAGCTCTTGGGAGGCTGCAAACAGGAGAATCACTACAAGTCCCATCTAGTAGTGAGACCCTGAACACCCTGTAGAACCTTCTCTAAAAAAGACCAAAAAGAAGAAGGAACTTAAAGACATTTATACCAGTGGTGTTGCCTAGAGAAATGGGAGATAAAGTCTGCTGAAAGAGGAGAAGCATAAAGGCCCAAGTAGGAGCTCTGAAGATGGCAGTGCTTAGACAGTATTTCAAATATGCAAAACCAGAGCCGGGGAGATAGCTTGGTAGAATAAGCACTTGCCTGGCAAGCGCAAGGTCCTGAGTTCAATCCATGGTACCGCGAAAAAAAAAAAAAAAAAAGCCCTTAAAAATATTTGTGATCACAGCTAGGGTTTTTAATCTTTTATTTTTATTTATTTAATGTGAGGATAGAGCTGGAGAAGTGAATGATTATATTGTTCCTGAATTGAGCCTTGAGAACGTGAAAAGAAATTAAGGATGTTCATATGAGTGTAGGGCAGTCTTTAACATGATTGTCTAAGAAAGTAAGAGAAACTAGATGGTACCTGATTAATTTTTTGTGATACTGGGGTTGAACCTAGAGCCTCACACATGCTAAGCGAACACTTCTGTTCCTGAGCTACAGCCCCCACCCAAGAGGCATTGTTAAATGTTAATTTGCTAATTTTAATTTTTAGTTCCTTAATTTATGTAAGTAAATTCATTTATTCACTTTGAAAAACTTAGAAAATGTTTAAGGATTGATTGGAATCTGATGTTATCTTTTTTTTTTTTTTGGAATCTGATGTAATCTTATCTTGAATCTAAATTTACTAGTTAGATTAGTAAATTTGCATGTCATTCTCCTAAAACACTCCTAAGGTTAGAAAAATTTGCCATGACCAGTGTGTGTGTGTATGTGTGTGTGTGTGTGTGTGTGTATATCCCCTTGTGTATATGAAGCAAATTTCATTTTAAGTATTATAAAATCATTTTGTAAAGTATGGTTCACTGTGCACTAGTCTAGCTAGCAGATTATGTACTTAGGTTCTAGGGAAAGAGGTTTCTGGGTTTCAAACACACAGAAACTGGGCACTGCAATTCTAATTAAATAGAGCACCATGTCTCTGAAGTACATCCCTCCTCCCATGTTTCACAGTACTCAGGAAGAAAGCTGTTTTCTGCTGCTGTTCAAGTCTCATCTTTTAACCACTTAAAAAATTCTGAAATCTACCCCATCTGTTCTTTGCCTCTTCTCACCAACCCCACTAATATTATCTAAAGACCTTTTAAAATGTTATCCCTAGTAAAATTTCAGTATATGACCTTTTATCATCTTGAAGCCTTTTAATATCCACATTAATGGCATATACGCTAGTTATCCAACTCTCATTTTTTTTCTCTATTTTTCTTCAGTTGGTTATGGGGTTACTTATATATTGAAATCCTTGATCATTTGCAACTCTTTCAACTTTTTTTTTTTTTTTTTTTTTGAGACAAGGCCTTACTATGTAGCCCATTTTAGCCTTAAACTCATGGTGATCCTCCTGTATCCACCTCCTGAGTGCTGGGGTTACAGGTGTGTGCTTCCATACTGGCTCAAATTTAAATTCTTGAACTCTGAAACTTCTCTTTCACATCACAGTTTCATTATTTTATCATTCTTTCATTTAGCATCTTTTAAGTGATACTGGGGATGACACCCAAGAACACTTGGTCACCAAACTACATCAATTTTTATTTTATGCTTAATTATTTTTTTTTTACTTGAAACAGAATCTTGCCTGGTTGCCTAGGGAAGCTTTGAACTTGTCATCTTCTGCCTCAGTGTCCCAAGTAGATGGAATCATAGGTGTGCACCACTGAGCTGAGCCATTTGTATTTGTCCATTGCGTGCTATTTGGTACAGTATTCCTTTTTAACTATTTTTCATTGCCCTCCCTGTTTTAATCTAGTTCTTTGATACTTTACATTGTACTGTGTTGTGGCATTGTATTGCAGTGTAGTGTAGTGTAGTGTAGTGTAGTGTAGTGTAGTGTAGTGCAGTGTACTGTAGTGTATTGCTATCCCGATTGTGACTTCATTTGCTCTCTTTCCTTCTGGTAGGTCATTTCAACTGCATTGTAACCAGCACCTTCAATTCTTTTGGTGCTTTAGCTTCACTTGACCTCTTCTAATAGTCAGATTACACGTGTGTCTGTGTGTGTGTTCTTAACACTGTTTATTTACATCAATAATGCCTTTAACTCTTTGCTCTGCAGCATTTTTTAAGATTCAGCTTAAAATTTATCTTTTTTCTGAAGAGTTTCTAGAACCTTTCCTTTCCCATTCCAGTTCACAAATGAGTCTTCTCTGTAGCTTTGGTACAGTTCAGTAAATGTTTATGGAACCTACTCTGTCAAGAACAGTTGGAGATTCACAGGTGGATAAGTTTTAGTCTTTGCTTTCAAGAGCCTCAGACCATAAGAGAAAATGTGTAAGTTTGTAACTGCATTATGTGATGAATGTAGGACAACATTTAGGGAAGAAGAGGTTTCCAAGGGGAGGAAAAATCCACATTTTTAAAAAACAGATTTATCAAGCAGACTAAGCATATGGGTTAGGGTAAACATCTAAGATTGAAGGAATACTATGTGTAATGGTCTATAGTGGCAAAAATAACTAGACAGGGAAATTACAGAAAATTTGACATTTGAATGTGAAGTTTGATGATAAATTATTGAGAGACGAACTTAAAAGATTACACAGGCAGTCACCGAAGATCTTATCTGTAAAACATATCCTATGATAGCATGTACCATGCTGCAAAACTAACCATCGTTTTTTATCTTCATGTCACCACAAAACAGGGTTTTTCAGGGCAGGCTCTCTACATACAGACCATTTAGGCTGAGTGTCTTAAGATACAGTAGAAACTCAGTCAGTGCTTGTGTTATTAATATGTACTCCAAAACTTTTTAAAAGTGATTTTAGAAGGACTTTTTTTTTGGGGGGCTGGCCCAGGTTATTTAAGGGTGGGTCTGGTAAGGCATATGAATCTGCGGATCGCACTGCTGTCCCCTGTGCCTGACTAGATTTGCTGAAGCAGGTGGCTAAACAACTGAGCTAATCCACAAGCCCCCTTAAAAGTTGAGAAGGATATTTTTGTTAAAGGTTATTTTAGATAAAACTTATTTAATAAGTCTGACCTTAATAAGACCAATTATTTGATATTGGAGATACATACACACACGCACACACACACACACATACACACAGACATGTAGGCATACACACAATCTCCTGAGTTGAGTGTAAACATGATGAAGAGCAAAGTTTATGGTATCATACATATAGTATGTAAAAAATTTAAAAATAAAATGTCATGAAATTGCTTCCTGGACATAAATAACTATTATTGAAAGATGAGACAAATGAATAGAATGAAATAGAAGTCTGTGGCAGGTTTGTTGGAAGTTCTGTGGTATCTTCGTATTTACTTTTATCGCCTTCCTGTATCTTTTCCAGAGGATTGAGCACCAGAAAAGAAGGAATAATTAGACCAGAAAGGAATAATTAGGAATAATCTTGGAACTCTACAACTAAACTGTGTAGGCAGGTAATCTGTTTGGTACTAGGTTGAAAGACTAATAGCCAGGTTTTCAGTCCTACTGTATCCTTGTTTATGAAAGGGCAGTTCAGGCCTGGGATGTAGCTGGGGTGGGGGCACAGCACCACCCTAGCAGGACGAGGCTCTGGTTTAATGCCTAACTATGTGAAAGAAGAAAAGAAAAGAAAAGAAAAGAAAAGAAAAGAAAAGAAAAGAAAAGAAAAGGCATTTAAAATCACTTTGGAATGTGACATGAGTGTTTTTAAAAATGTTGTGGATATCAGAGGGAAAAGGAGGCTTATAACTTTCAAATCAATCGTCCTACAGCCTCATAATTTTGTCGTCTGAGAAAAATTGGCTGCTAATTACCAATGAAGAGAGAAAAAATGGAAAAAGAAAGTCTTGATTAAACACAATGATTTGTTATAAGTAGTTTTACTCATCTTTTTAAGAAAAACCACTTCAATTTGCTCTCTCCTCTTTCTTAAATGT
Source organism: Octodon degus (assembly GCF_000260255.1). Classification (NCBI taxonomy): domain Eukaryota; kingdom Metazoa; phylum Chordata; class Mammalia; order Rodentia; family Octodontidae; genus Octodon; species Octodon degus. Next base: position 2,447,824 of record NW_004524694.1, on the reverse strand, counting down.
CTTTGCCGAGGAGTCTGCTAACTATTGTGTTTTTTCTTACATCCTCTCTGTTCCTCCTTCTCTTAGTATCTCTTTGCCACATATGTTGCTCCGTCAGCCACTCTCGACATTGGACTCCAACAGGAAAAGAAGAAAGAAATTTATATGAAAATACATCCACCATTTGAAGATCTTTTTGACACAGCAGAAGAATATATCCTTCTTATCCTCCTGCAGCCCTGGATGAAGATGGTAAAGTCTGACCAAGTTACTTACAGAAAGGTACTGTGACACTGATGAATAGCGTGACCCTTTCTGTTTTACTACACAACTAATGATAAGCAATGTTGTTAACTTAGAAGAACTGAACAAGGTCTCACATGGGCTAGGGATTTAGAGTTAAGATTTGGAAGGGCTCAAAACTGTGGCAGGAAAAATGTTTATTAACTTAATGTTTGCCAGTTTCTCTATTGTCTCCTAACAAAACACTTAAATCTGTCATTTTTACTTTTCTGTGCAAATATGTCAGAAGAGAGAAATCTGAGTTTTAGTTTTCTGTGAGCTAACAAAATATGCCATGATAATACACTGGCTTTGTCCTTTCCCTGTCTCAGCAGTGGTCTTAATTTTGATTAATGGAAAAAGCCCGTTCATTTTACGCTAGATGAGTTACAGTAAATATTACACCCATGGAAAATATAAACGTTTCATATGTATTGTGAAAAGTCCTCTGACTTCAGAGCTTCTATTTTAAAGTACCCCCAGATGTTCATCAGGTCAGATTGCTTGACTGCATGCAAGTTTCAACACATCTTTTTCATTCTGAAAAAGCTCATTTTAGGCCTTGGTGCTTCAATATTTTCATTATTCTTATTGACAAGTAGAGGAAATTTATTTAAATATTTATTTTGAGTCACAAATTAAAACCATCCTTGGATTTTTTTTACATTAACTTAATGCATGTACCCTGAGCATGAGGTCAATTCAAGTGGAACTCCGCTGTTTTTGTATGGTTGTTCTTTATTCATACCTACTCCAAAACAGGTTAGTCAGTCATGTCTTTCACCAGGAAGGGTAGGTGGGGTGATCAAAACTAATACCAAAATACTGCACGCAGAGTTACCTTGTTGGATTATAACTGAAGCAATTATACATCTTACTCAATTTAGCAAGACTGAAATGATTGACTTTCATTCATGATTTCTCTCTCTTCTGAAAAATTAGTCTTTTCTATTAAAAAATGCACATATTACACTAAGAAAATTAGCATAGTATCTGAAATTTTAAAATCTCTTAGTCACTTTTAAAATACATTTATATATTTTATTGAATGGAAGAAATTCTGTAATGATAAAAAAATTGAAGTTATGACTAACTTCCCTAACTCAAAAAGTTTTGGCATTAGCAGTGATTCTTATAAAATATATAAGGCAGGTTATACACCTTTTTAATAAGAGGAAAAATATATCTCTTTTTCTTACTTTTTAAAACTTCTTCAAATTCAGCCTAAATATTTCTCTAAAGCCCCAGCTGACTGTATAATGCAGACTATTTCCCAAAAAGGATACTTAAGTGTTCTACCAAAGCTAGATACTAAACACAGAAGATTATTAGGCAGCTAGTCAGCCAAACTTCTTTCTCTGCAGTAGAGGAACAGAGCAGTTATGATCTGCTGACAAAGTAAAATAGTGATTTACGGGTGCTGAAGACTGAGAGCTTCTTATGAGGATTAACCTGGTGACTGCCTCCTGCTTTGCTATAGCAAAAAAATCTTTTCTCATAGACTGAGAACAGTATGGAGCCTGGTCATTTCTTGGTGACCTGTGAATTACTTGGATCGTAAGACTAGGAGTGCCTACCCTCAGGTTATGTTACATAGGAACTGGAAATATGAACAATATATTTACAGTGATAGTGTGTGTGAGATGCCCATAAAGGAGAAGTGATTGCCAGTGTTCCTCTAGCATTAAATAGAAATGTCTGCATTTCTTATTGCATGCATTTGAGTTGGGACTTTGCTGTGGCTAATATTATTTATATTCCTCTTTTCACTTCCAAACTAATTTTCTTTATTCATAATCATGTTTGTTTTTAAGCTAATATTGTCAAATTATGGATCTGCTCCCTAATCATGCATAATGCACATTCTGCTGATATTGTAAGTTTTGTTATTTGTCTTTTAGGTAGAACAGGTGGAAGAAAGTAGGCAGCTAGACTCCACATGCCTCAGAAAGCTGCAGGCTCTGTATAAAGAGTCATTGCCGAAGAAAGCTGGGGTAAGACAATTTTCTAATTAGAAAAGCAAACGTTTTGTGCTGAACAGGGCTCTACTTTATACACTTTCCTGGTGCTGAGGAAGCCTTATACTGAGGAAGTCATATGTTGGTAAAATAGGGATCGGCAGTGTCATTTTCCTGCTGTTCCTTTGCTTAGCATGGAGACCTGCATTTGACGGATCTCACATTTAACAATGGAGTCAAAAAGCAAAGCAGATAAAGTAGCAGAAGAAGCCAGGACATGTGTTTAGCAATGCTCACAAACTTGATCCTTGAAGCATTTTATAGCCTTTTGAATATTATAAGTTAATTTATGTCTGGCAACACCTCTTTCTCCTTGTCAGATCATGAGTTAAACTGAGTTTTGCTAAATGGAAAAAAGAACTTATGTGACAGCAAAAAACAAAACAATAAAAAATATGAAAAAGAACTGTAGAAGTCAGTAAAAAGATCATGGGATCGACTTGGATATAAAAGCATTGTTTTGACTTATGTATTTATATATGTAAAAAAATTGTATGACTAAAATATGATAGGTAAATAAAGCCATAAAATTAAATGTATGCATCTGCATAATATGACAGTTAATTTACCTGTAAAATGCTTATGACATATTATTATATAACTATGTATAAAAACACTGATATTGTCTGATCCTATTTATGTAAAATTATATATGTATTTTTACATGTATACACATATGCAAATGAGGTATTTACCAAAAATGTTAAAGATAGTTCTGAGTGATAAGGTTTAGGTTAATTTTTTTTACTTCCTCATATTTATCTGAAATTTTTATTATTGCATGTTAAAGTTTTACAAAAAAGTATTTTTAAAAAATTTAAACTTCATGGCCCAGGGAGATAGCTCAGTAAAATATGTTCTTGCCTGGAAAGCTCAGGGTCCTGAGTTTAATTTCCTATACAGAAAAAAAAAAATTGCCTTCATGATAGTTGCTTTGTTAACATAGTTCTTTATTTAAGATATTATTTTCTCAAAAAAATAGAACTGGGGACTTAGCTCTGTGGCCTAAGTGCCTGCCTGGCACGCACAAGGACCCAGGTTCGATCCCTGCATGGTGTGCCATGCGGTTGTCTGTGAAGTACGCTGTGCTGAAACTGGGTATGGTGGCACACATCTGTAATCTCAGCTCTGGGGAGGCTGAGACAGGAGGATCACTATGAGTCCGAGCTGTGGAGTGAGACCTTATACCAAATAAATAAAGATATAAAAGATATTTTTAAAAAATTTAAAAAGAGAAGGGCCAGCCAGATAGCTCAGCGGACTAAAGCACCTGCTTAGGCAGGCACAGGGACAGGGTTCGATCCCCAGCACCACATGCTGTGCCAGCCCTGCCCCTGGGGTGCACTGAGACAGTGAGTGCAACTGGGCATGGTGGTGCACACCTATAATCCCAGCACTTGGGAGGCTGAAAACAGGAGGATCACTATGAGTCTGATCTGTGTAGTGAGACCCTGTACACCTTGTACTAAATACATAAAAAAATTAATTTAAAAAGAGAATACATAAAAATTTTAAAAGGCAGAAAATTATAAGATTATATTTTCAACTTTAGGAATCAAAATTTATAACACTTACCCAGACATGGTGCTGCACACTTGTTATCCCAGCACTAGGGAGGCTGAGGCAAGAGGATTACTGTGAGTTCAAGGCCACAGTGGGCTACACAGTGAGTTCAGGGGAAGCCTGAGCTATATAGTGGCAGCCTGTCTGAAAAACAAACAAATAAATTTTATGACACTCCCTATAATACTTCTACATAAGGAAAATTAATTTTTAAAAATATTGGTAGTTTCTTTCTCAGTCAAACACTCTTGAAAAAACAAATAGATTAATTTTATAAGGAATTATATGATGAAGAGCTTTTCAAACAATAAGCTTCACTATACTGTTTTACCATTTCAGGCTTATAAACTATCCATACAGCATCAGAGATCTTAAAATTAGCTAAAAATTACTTTTTACATGGAGATTACTATCAGTATCATAACTTTTTAAAATTATGTTATAGAAGCATGTTTTATGTCCATTATGTATTGCGAAGAAAAAGAACAAGGTTACAAAAACCATATATGGGATACAATCCTATCTTCATTTTTAATCAACTACATGTATATACAATAAAGACTGGAAGGATTTACATAAACATATTAATGGTAGCTATGTCTCAACAGTACTATTTTTTTCAACAGTACTATTATGTATGATTTTTTGCAAAATAAATACAATTAGTATTTTAAAAACAATTGCTTAATATATAGTAAAGTTTTACTAAGTGCCCATAAAGAGGAAAAGGAAGAGAACAGAATTTGATCTGAGTTGGTGCCTGAAACACCTATATTCTTTATGCAGTTCTACCACTGAGTGGTTAAACAGCCTTGGATTGCTAGTTAACTCTTCTTTCAGTCTCTCTTTAAAATTATAAATTTATTACATTTAAAAATGAAGTTTTTCTGAAAAAGATTGTGTCATTAGGATGCCACTGGTGAAACTGGAACTGGTATTCTATCACTCCCGGATGTTTCTAAGCAAACAGAAAACTGGAATAATGTTCCTGACGAATACAAGCATTTTAATTTTAATGATCTGCTTAACAACAAGCTGGAGTTTGAACATTTCCGTCAGTTTCTTGGAGCACATTCCTCAAGGTAAGGAATAGGACCATTTTAAAATATTTCTCACCCAAAGCATCATTTTTCTAGGCTGTTAGTTTGGGGGGGATATTTTAGTTTGTTTTGTTTTTATTTTTTTTCATAATTTTATTGATAATTGTTTTGTTTTTATACAGGAAACTGAACTCAGGACCTCACACTGTGCACTGAGCTAAATCCCCAGCCCCGGGCTGTTAGTTTTGATTCTACACACTGTGATAGTGATCTTGTGCTGTATCTACCTATGTTCCTTAAAGCTGATGAACATAATTGTCTGAGGGCTGTGTGGATTACTCTTTGTTGGTGTGCATAAACTGAAGTGCTGATAATTTTTTCTCCCCAACTGGATAGAACTAGGAGCAAGATTTCACACTGTGTTTGGTTCTCTTCGTTGTAATGCTACTTGTCTACATCTGGCCTGTTATCGAATGGATGTGCTGAATGTAAAAATTTCCCTGTGTTTGAAGCTAATGAAACTAGTTCATCACTACTGAAGAAAAATGGGGATTATTAGGGTTATAGTAAAGTGAAATGGCCCAGGGAGGGATCAGAGGCAACACTGTACTAAGCAGTTCTATAATTTAATCAGTTGAGTTGCACTGACTAGCTAAGACAGTGACTTTTGGCGTCTGTCAAAGCAAAAGCTTTTTTGATGTTTAGTAGGCTTTAGAGAAATAAATAAGAAGTCTGTACTTTGTTCTTATTTTAGCATGGACCTTATGTGCTGGACAGACATCGAGCAGTTCCGAAGAATAAATTTCAGAGATCGAAATCAAAGGGAGGCAAAATCTATATATATTAAAAACAAATACCTTAATAAAAAATATTTCTTTGGACCCAACAGTCCAGCTTCTCCATATCAACAGAATGAGGTATCAACATATAAATCTATTTACTATTTTGAAGTGTGAAAATCATTTAGTTTTTTTTGCCAACACCTTGAAAGTCTTTTTTCTTTTTTGCTATTATGTGTTAGACACTTTTGATACTTATTTAGGTGTTCACAAGTATCTATAAATATTTTTCTTTTTAAGCAGTACACATTATTTAAAAAATGTTGCTTTAGTGAGGCACAGTGGAGTATGCCTGTCATGCCAGCACTCGGGAGACTGAGGCAGGAAGACTGCAGCAAGTCTGAGGCCAGCCTGGTTAAACCGTGTGTTCAAGGCCAGCCTGAATGCATAGCGAGATCCTGTCTAAAAAAAAAAAAAATTACTGATGTAACCATCCTTCTAAGTCTGTGTTGTAAATAATGCTTAGACATTTGAGGGTAGAATCACAGCTTTGTACCTATTATACTTCACTTATTCATTCATTCAACAAATACGAGTTCCTCTGATATGCCAGACATCGTCCAGGTGCTCAGAGCAAGGTGGTGAACAGCAGGGATGAGGTCCCTGGACTCTTGAACAAGCAGGAAAATAGTTGTCATCAACCATTAAGCCTAAGCCTAATCTCTGTCTCTTTTCTCCTTTTAGCTGTTATCATTCCAAATTTAATCCATCTTTGAAAATCTTGTTTACAGTTTTATTGCCTGCTACTCTATTTTTATTGACTAGAAACATAGGTTTGACCTTTTTGTTATATGAGTCCTATGGCCTTAATTATAATTTATTAATAATAGTGTCATTCAATTTACAGAAAGAAAGAAAAAACAGAGCAGAAGTCACCATGAGTTTGAGTGTTCATGCATTACTTTAACTCATGGTCTGTCTCAATTTTTATGCTTTTGAAATATTAATAATTAAGTATACTTTATGTGGTTTGAAGTTTTTTAGTTCTATACTGCTACATAAAGATCAAATTATTTTTTGTTTTAGGATTTTAAAAGTATATAGTCTATTGGTATACATTTATAAAACACAAATTTCACATTATTGTTAGATTCAGAAAATTAAAGAAAAATTCAGAGACATTCATGAGTAGAGCAAACCAAAATAACAAACCGTATCTTTGGTGGGAGTTGAATAAACAAGAGCTCTTGGGAACAAAAAGGAGAAGAAATGATAAAATTAAGCAACTTTGAAAAAAATGCTTTGCTGTTAGTTCCCCAAGATACAAATCTGGGGCACATTAGCAAAAGTGGTTGGGTATCTCAATAAGCACAAGTATGAATAAACACATGGAAAGCATTTGTTTTGTATTTGGCTTGTGCTTCATTGCGTGAGGTTTCATGGTATCTGATGCTACTGTGTGAAGCTTCTGTCATGCATACAGCACACTGAGGCTTGAAAAGTCACCGCTGCTGTCACAGCAAACGCTGTGCTCCACGTAGAGCCATCTCACTGCACCTGCTCGGTCCCCATCACTGCTTCTTCACTTACTCATTTTCTACTTGAGCCTGTCCATGTCACGTCAAATTCAGGAAGGTCCCATTGGGCCTCAGTTTAGCTGTGTGGTCAGTTTGATCTTTGATTAGAAAGGTAGTTTCTTATTCAAAAGCAGTATTACTTCTGGATTATTACTTGATAAATACTACTAAAAGAGGGCTAAAAAGGAGTTTCTCTTTTGTTTTTATACGAACTGATATTATTGAGAGCAGTATTTTATTCATATTACTAGTCAGAGGAGAGCTAAATGAAGAGATTAGCTATTCCAGTGGGAAATCCAGAAATTTTGAGCAGTATATATACAGAACTAGCTAGAAAACAGAATGATTTACAGCAGGAAATAGCTACCATTAGCTTACCGAGGCTAGTAATTATGCAGAAGAGTTAGACCACAAGGAATTTGCCTTTTTAAATGATAGTTCCTATAAAAGTCTGTCATTTTAAAAATCTAACCCTTCTCCACTTCCTGCTGCCTCTGTTTTCTTTTTAGAAATTTTCAGGACAGTCCTACATCGTTACCACTGCTGTCATCCAGCCAGTTCCCACCCAACATTTGTTAGAAACATACAGATTTATAATGTCTGCATAGAGGTTGTTTCTTAACTAATTAACACTTCAATTTCTTTATTCATAAAAATTAATGCTTTCTTAAATGAGTTAATTTGACTAGAATCACAGATGCTTAGAATATTAGACCTAGATGAGAACTTCTAAAACTAATAGACTACTATCAACATTTTATAATTGACGATGATGATTCAATACAAGAAAACAGTGCCTTTGCTTCTGGTCATGTTGCATCTGTCACTGAAGATGTCACTCAGTGGTAGGTGCTTGCCTCATCTTTCCCAGGCCATGGTTTAATCCTGCGGTGGGGAAGGAGTTCCAATATTTCATGTAAAGAAAAATTATATGTCTGAAACCACCATGTAAACTAAAATGCTTTTTTGATGTTAGAATTACCTGTTATTTCTATATGTAACACAGATGTGCAGAAAATGAGAACTGTGACACTTTCAGGTATGCTCAGATGGTGCAGAGTGAGTGAATGACAATGTTTTTTCTTTAACAAAGCACAAATTTTTAGTTTCTGTATCATTTTTATTTTCTTAGATAATGGCATTAAGTGGTGGCTGGGGAAAGATTCTCCATGAGCAGCTTGATGCACCTGTTTTAGTTGAAATCCAGAAGCACGTTCTGAATAGGCTGGAAAATGTGTGGTTGCCATTGTTTCTTGCAAGTGAACAGTTTGCAGCCCGGCAAAAGATAAAGGTATATAAAATCAGTCTAATTTCTGGCTAGCAATTGAGTACCTATCAAAATCTCAAGTGTATACCAGCAGCCTCACTTGACTGGGGACCCAGCCATTGTACTTCTCTAGGTACTAGCTACAAGAACAGAATCAGACTTTCCAAATTTTGATGTCAAAATTGCCACATATTAATTGTACCACTTTAATCTTCTCACTTGAGAAATGGATCTAATAATAGACATTGCTTCATGAGGCTATTGTGAAAATGAAATGAAATTAGTGTGTGTTTAGTTTCTCAGCATGATGCCTGGCACACAACAAACACATGTTATCTATCAACATAGTTGTTATTTTCAATATTATTAAGACCTTACATGAATAGGCAAGGATATATAAGGATATTCATTATAATGTCATGGGGGGAATTGTTAAGTGAGTTACAACAATTCTACTGTGGAAAACTACGCAGATTTCCATATAACGTGAGATTATACAAATGAGATTTCCACATGTATCACTATGAAAGATATTATTTATTGAGTGAAACAAACAGGATACAGAACAATAGATAAAAGACAATCTCATTATATCTACTTCTCTTTGTCTGTGTGTACATGTTTATGCATATCCCCATTTCTGTTTATCTATTCATCATTTATCCTTCTCCCTATCATTTTATTTGCACTTATGGAAGTAATCTAAAATGTTCTGCTTCCTGGAAATTGGCATGGAGATTGGGAAGGATTTTTATGTTTTACTTTGTAAAGTTGACTCTTGTTTTTGCTTCCTTTTATCTTTATTTCACATGAAGTATTATTTCAATGATTTAAAATTTCACTATCATGCCCCCCAAACAGGCAAGCCTGATCTTTACACAAATAACAAAAGGGGTAAAAATCCAATGATATGCTAGCCATTAATAATGCTCAGGAAGAACCTGAAAAACTTTCCTTCTACATTGTATTGAATTTATGAGACACTTTGAGGCTTGTATATCTGGAAATATCCTTAGTCTTTTGAGCTGAGCAACTTAGTACATCTGGGAACACAGAATTTATAGTATGGAGAAGAGCCCAACTCATTTTAGGCAAAAAGTTCCCAGAAATAAACTTCGGGAAAATTCAAATCTCCTCATTCTCTTCTTCAGGGAAACTCCAATTTTCTATCCAAATCTAAGTAAAGGACATTTGGCTTACTAGTATTATTTACTGCATTTTCTCATTATATTTACCACAGTAATTTTACTGTAACTCGTAGTCATTTCCTGACTTAGCGTTCTTTGGGTGGTCAGCAAAATAAACTGATGCTGGCAACAACCTTAAGCCAAAGGAAAAAGGAGAGGGTGAGAATTTATTCTAAAATCTCATGCATTCAGGGGAAGAATTGACACCTAATCTTTAGAAAAGGTGTAGGCCAGAACTCAGCAAAAAGTCAGATGTTTTCTCTGGGCTGTGGCTATCAAATAGCTCAGTTCTGAGATTGTATCTCAGTGGCTGAGGGCTTGCCTAGCACATGTGAAGCCTGGGTTCAAACCCCAGCACCAACACTATAAGAAAAGGGGGAAACACCCTCAGCCCTAGTGATCCTAGTCCTTGACTCTCTAGATCAGCTCCTGGGTCACTCTGCTATGGATAAGGAGATAGAGACACATAGCATGTATTTGGCATCAGTAGTCCCCCCAAAAGGGAAAATATCTGTAGTCAGTAAGCCTAAGAATTAATTCTTTCTAAGCATCCATGGAAGACTGATATATCAAAAATATGAAGACATTCAAGTTCTTCATTTAAAATGACATCAAGTTTGCATATAACCTACTCATATCTTCCCATGTACTGTAAGATCATCTCTAGATTATTTGTAAAATCCTAATGCAATGTAAATGCTGTATAAATTGTTGTTATACTGTGCTGTTTAGGGAATAAAGATAAGAAAAATAAGTTTGTATATGTTCAGTACAGACACAGACTTTACTTCCCAAATATTTTCCTTCCAAGTTTAGTGGAGCCCTGAAATATGAAGGATAGACTGTCAACTGTGTTTCCTGTGTTGACAGTAAGCTTTGGTCTCTCCTAAAATTAGTTGCACAAAAGTGTATGACTAGAAAATAGCACAAAAATTACCACAGCCATAATTACCTCTCTAGTTTCAATTCCCATGTGAGTTGGAGTTAAATCCACATGTATGTAGGCCAGTGTGATTAGCTGTTGTCTATATTAGCAGATAAAGAAACTGTTCCAAGAACATGTGATGCCCTGAATCGTGACTGTGGGGTTTTTCTTCTCCACCTGATCCTCTCCTTCCTGACCAGCACTCCTCTTACCCAGCCTAGCCTTTACTTCACATTTTTTTTTTTTTTGTTTTAGATTTTGTTTTTGTCTTTTTGAGACAGGGTTTCACTGTGAAGTTCAGGCTGGCCTCAGCCTCCTGAATGCTGGGATAACAGACATGTACCACCACGCCCGGCTTTACTTCCCATTTTAAGTTATTAGTCAATTATTTGAAAACTTTGGGCAGCATAAATAATAGGATAAACAATTGGTTTTGCTTTTAGGTACAGATGAAAGACATAGCAGACGAGCTTTTACTACAGAAGCATGAAGGGAAAATTGGGGTCTGGAAGGCAAGTAACTGTTATATTCTTCCTTTTGTAAGTTCTACTTGGTCCTCCCTTGTTGTCCAATAAAATCATCACTATTGACACTACCTATGAAACCAACTGGCTGATACTGTTCTTACCTGTAGGTCAAAATTGGAGGAAAGTGACTTTTTTTAAGTACTTTTTTTGGTGAGGGGTACCAGGGATTGAACTCAGAACCTTGCACTTACCACGCAAACTTGTTCCACTGAGTTGTCTCCCTGGGCCCCTGAAAGTGTGACTCTTAACTCTTGAAGAGCTCCTGACCTGTTCAACTTTATTTGTTTATTTTCATTTATGTATTTGGTACAGGGTCTCACTACACAGATCAGACTCATAGTGATCCTCCTGTTTTCAGCCTCCCATGTGCTAGGATTACAGGTGCATGCCACCACGCCCAGTCTCAGTCCACACCTCAGCCCGCCCCAGGAGTGGGGCCAGTATGGCACACTGGGGATCGAACCCTGGCCGCTGCGCTCTGCCTAAGCAGGTGCGTTAGTCTGCTTAGTCATCTGGCTGGTCCTATTGCCCTGTTCAACTTAAGAAGTGTGTAATTGGCTTGAAGAGATAACGTAGTCTCTCCTTTCTGTACAAAATCTCCTTACTCTGTCAGTGATTTCTTTTGCTGCACAGAAGCTCTTACAAAGGACTAATACCTAGACTGTATAGAGAATTCAAAAAAATTAGACCCCCCCACATTTAAAAACCCAATTAAAAAATGGGCATCTGAAACAAGTAGACACTTCTCAGATGAAGAAATACAAAACAACAATAAATACATGTGAAAATGTTCAACATTGCTGGCCATTCAAGAAATCCAAATGAAAACAACACTGAGAGTCCATCTTCCTGCAGAAATAATGGCCACCAGCAAGAAATCAACCAGTAACAAATGCTAGCAAGGCTCTGGTGAGAAAAGAATCCATCTTTATTGTTGGTAGGACTCTAAACTGATATAATCACTACAGAAATTCCTTGAAAAGCTATAAGTAGAAATTCCATTTGACCCAGCTATTCAAATCCCTTTGAGGTATTTTCCCAAAATTAAAGACATACCCCAGCAATATATGCATACACATGTTTATAGCATTATTTGTGGGAAAATGGACACCCCTTGAGACATAATGTTAGGTGAAGTAACACAGACACACAAACTTAAATATCACATGGTTTCTCTTATATAAATAGCTTGCCCCCCTCTATATATAACAGGAAAAAAGGTATTGTAATCTAGAGGAGCCAGCGTATTTAAAAGTGTGCCTTGATGTAGTGCAATTGTCTTACATGTCTTATACATTCTTTGTCATATTGTCTGATTTTTAATCTGTATATATGATAATTAAACTGATAGGCTCTTATAAATAAATGAATCCAATGCTGGAAAAATAAAAGGGATGGGTGGAGGGGAATTGAAATGTACTATGTACATGTACCAATCCCTACAGTGGAGTAATCATTATCTGCTACAAATATATATAGAGAGATAAATGTAGATATAGATATATTGTATTTTTCTTCATGAGGCTTTTTATTTGGTTTCCAGTACAATAAAAAGTAATTTTATTTTGCTTGTGATGGATTTATTATACAAGCTGATCACCCAAAAGCAATGAATAATATGAGGCAGAATAAGCAAGTTAAGTTGCATTTACTTATAATTGCAGTTTAGCTTTAAAAGAATTATAGTAGCTATCATTTTGGAAATTATTAAAATCACCAAGATATCTATAACACACTTATACAGTAATTACCTATTTTTCTTTTTAACAGACATGATGAATATAGTCTTCCTTTTGAGCTTTATGTTTATGTGTATTCTTCAAGTCGTTATGTCAGACTAGACCTGGGTGACTTGCTGAAAAAATGATCAATAAGGACAAAGTCAAGTGTTCTGGCACATACCTGTAATCTCTTCATACAGAAGGCTGAGGCAGGAGGATCACTGAGTTCAAGACCAGCCTGGGCTACTTAGTGATTTCAAAGTCTGCCTGGTTTTGAGACCCTATCTCAAAACAATAAAACTATACTAAAAGTTAATTTGAGTTTCAGAAGAGAGCATATATCTGTTAGAACACTCTTTTCTGTATTTTCCTCTTGAAAGGAAATAATCTTTTTTTACTATTTAATTTTTTGCTTTATTTTCATTAAAACATTAGTAGAATGAACTTATATTTTACATTATTGTGCATATGTTGTATTATTTTCTATTTAGTTCAATTATAGGTTTCAGTTAAAATACTAAGTTTTAGTATCTTAAGAAGCAGGTCTTAAAACATTATTTGTTGAGTGGATTTTAAATAAACATCCCAGTCTAATCCACGGTTGTTCCTATTTATAGGGCTATAATTTTAATAAGGACCAGATGGTGAGGGTCTTAAGTTTTGTCTGGAGAACGTGGCATGTGCCTCACAGAAACAGTGATACACATCTGTGCGCTCCGTCTGAGTAATGGCACCGCGCTCGTCCAGAAGGCCTGGACTTGCCTCCCCCGCTCAGTGCCAGCTTGACAGCATCCTCAGGGCCCTCCTGTAAAGGGCTCGCTTTCCCAGGCAGAATTACTCTTTCCTTTGTGTCCCGTAGCACTTTTTACTTAGCTCTCTTAAACACTTGCATTGATGGTCACAATTGATTTGTTTCAAGGAATTTATTTTATGCATTGTCAGAAATGGATATGTTTCATGTAATTTAATCATTAATATAATTTGTAAGTCCATTTAAAATGTTGCCTTTGGAAGGTTGCTTCTTTGTGTGCTTGTACACTGAAGTCAACTTGGATAACTTCAAAAAAAATCTATTTGGTAAATTCAAAACAATCTATATCTTATCTTTTTTGAATCTGGGAGGGTAAAAGGGATTGGATATGTGATTTTAAATGATCAAAGTAAAAAAGAAATCTTTCAAATTCATGAAGATGTAAAATAACTATAGATAAAAATAACCTTAAGCATTACTAAAACACCATGGATACTTCTACATTTTAGGTTATATAAATAATGTCAGAGGAATTTTATTATTAAAATGATTATTTCAATTATCAATCATAATTTAGTATTAGGTAATATAAAAATGTCTTACCTAAGTCATGATCTTTGCAGGATAGGATTTTAACAAAGCTCTACAGTAAATTTTCTATTTAAATTAGAGTTGATATTTTTTCTAAAAAAATGAAAAACTGTCTCAATTATTCAACTATTTTTACTTTTTAAAACACAAGATAATTATATAATAATAAAATAAACAGTAATGTAATGACAGCCATAACATTATGATTACTTTGTCCCACTTCAGCATAGAACTCATATTATGTACTAAGCAGTACTCTTACGCCATGGCCACACACTGCAATGACTACTAAATTCTTAAACAGTGTAGTCGTGTGCTCTAAGCCATCCAGTCAGTTCTTTCTTTTTTCTATATTTCTCTTAAAAAGTGATGCCATAAAAATATAAAGGAGATAAAAAAAAAAGAGGAGCAGAGAGTAAAAATTTGCCGGGTGCTATGTACTGCTCTCATGCCACAAATTTCTGCAGCCAAAATTAAAGAAAAGTTGATAAGTTAGCCTAATTAGTGTCTTTGTTTTTGTATTTTTAACCATAACTGGTTTTGTCTATTCTCTGTTTTGGGCAGGCTGTGGAGAGCAAGTGGATATCTTCATCTTGTGAAATTATTGCTTTCCGTAAAGCATTACTAAATCCAGTTACTGCAAGACAATTTCAACATTTCGTGATGCTAAAAGGAGATTTATTGGGAAATGGAGTACTGTTTTGGCAAGAAGTACAAAAATATAAGGTACTGTACTGAGAGATGCGGAAATTTTGAGGAGGAATTGCATTAACACATCAGCGTCTTGACTGTAGCTTTATTATGGACAAGATTTGTATAAGCTCAGTCTTTCCAGCATCATACCCATTCTTAGACTTTGAGATGCTTATTGTTATTGTCTAGATAAACATAATATACAGTGAAGAGTAAGGGTGAGTCCTAAAATGATAGTATTTGGGTTTTTCAAGGCACTGACATGCATTATAACCTAATGAATATAGTATTTCTTGATGAGTTTTAACTGCATGTTTATAACTCAGGTAGAATAAGTGTACTGTATATGTGTGTATATGCCATACATGCACCATGAAAATAAATGTATTAGACACTTTTTTTCTTACAGATAGCTGTATTTAGTACATCCGTATAACTATGCCTGCTATGTAAGTATTCTCACAGCTGTTTTTATAACAATAATAATTAAAGATATTTGTAGATAAATTAAAAGAGATGACAAAGGTTTTTTTATTAGAAAAATAGCTGAATTTAAATAAAAGAACAAGGATCAGGATGTGGTAACCATCCCCGTAAACCCAGCCCTGGGGAGGCTGAGGCAGGAGGATTGCTGTGAGTACAAGGCCAACCTGGGCTAAATGGTGAGTTCAAGGCTAGCCTGAACTGCATAGTGAGCCCCAGTCTAAATAAATAAATAAATAAATAAATAAATAAATAAATAAATAAATAAAGTTAGGTGCAAAGACAGGGTTTTTTCCCAGGTTTAAGCGGTTAGTAAATTCATATAGAATCTTTGCCATTAGAAGAAGGAACTTTCCCTGTTGCATTATCTAGATTTCAGGAAAGAAATGTCAAGAAGCTAGGCATAGTTGCATGTTCCTGTAATCCCAGCACACAGGAGGTTGAGGCAGGAGGATAACTGTGAGTTTGCAACCAGTTGTGGGGTACACAGTGAACTGGAGACCAACTTGAACTGTATAATAAGGCCTTATGTCAAATCAAAATAAAATAAAAAATGTCTTCAAGAATCTAAGGTCTCTAGTGTGGATTTACATGCTCTTAGGGGTGCAGGCTTATTTCCCTGCAAGCAGCCTGTTTTATTTTTAAAAGTAACACTAGCGTTTAGGAGTATAATGCTTTCAGTTGGCCTACCATTTTAAGTACATATTATGTTACACTGATATAGTTACTCAGTATATAGTTAGTAACTGCTCAATAAACCCAAGCCTTCTCCAACTATTTCTTCCCTTTTCTTTTTCTATTTATTTATTTATTTATTTGATACAAGGACTCACTACACAGCTGGATTTGTAGTGATCTTCCTGATTTCAGCCTTCCCAGTGCTGGGATTACAGGCGGGTGCCACCAGGCCCAGACTCAGTCGCTGGCTCAGCATGCCCAAGGGGCAGGGCCTTCACGGCATGTGGTGCCAAGGATCAAACCCCCAATCCCTGTGCTTGCCTGAGCAGGTGCCTGGTCTGCTGAGCCATCTCGCCTAGTCGTGTAGCTGCCATCTTAATATCTTTTCTGTGGCATAATATTAAGGGCTTACAATAGTGAATAGCTATATTTAAAAATATGATCTAAAATTAAAAAGCATGCAATGGGAGTAAATTTGTTCATCTGAGAAGCATTTATTAGATGTGAAATGTGCCAGCCATTGTGCTAGACTATAAGAATGATAAGGTAAATATCGCACATGGTCCTTCCTCAGGGAGGAAGACATCCAGGAAAGCAGATATTAGAAGACAATATTGGTCCTGATCCATATCCGGTTGAGGTATAGGTTAGCATAGAGGAGGTGATGCTGAGGATGGAAGATGGTAGGTCAAGGGGCAAAGGGGTGTTATTTGTATTAGACTTGCAGAAATTTACCAGGTAGATGGTGTCCTCCTGGCAAAGCATTGTGAACTGGTTTTCCTTGGCTTGCTCTTACTGTTTACTATCTGCTGGACCCTGTCTTAATGCTTTTTATGTGATAATTTATTCTTCACAAGAACCCTATGACCTCAAGGATAGATGTTATTCTTACAGAATCCTAAGAGATCAAAGATATTATTTAACAGATGAAAAAGCTAAATCATAAAAAGTTAAGAAACTCTCTACATAACAGGTGATTAAGTGATAATATTAGAATTTGAACCCACTTATTGTATTGCTAAAGCTCATCTTTAACTACAAATGATGCTGCCTCCCATGAATGATTGTGGTAATATATGAAGAGCTGCATGGAGTAACCCTAATCAAACCTTGTTCTAGATTATGAAAAATTGTGCAGGACCAAATGTACAACGAAGTGACATTTGTTACTGAATCATAATACAGGTCCAAAACAAAACACTGCAGCTGATAAAACTCATGTTGTAGGCAAACAATAGTCAATGATGGAAAAAGATGTTTCTTTAATACCAGCTACTTGAAGACACTATGATTTAGTAAAAATACATGGTGTATGTGTAAAGATTGGAAAAATATAGTCATCCAATGAATATTTATTGAGCCCCTACCAAGGCCAGGCTAACTTCTTTTTTTTTTTTTTTT
>NW_004524694.1:2412905-2429625 GCF_000260255.1 Octodon degus | reverse complement strand
AAATTCTATGCCTTTATTCAAAATTAATACTTTATAACTTCATAAATTTGAATTTATTTGGAAAGCATATATTTTATAATTATAAATCAGGGCCACCAAATAATTGGTGGGCATGATAATCTATCTCACAGTAATTTCAAATATGCCTATCTGGTCATATACCAAACATATGTGATATAAATAGGCTTTTTGTTTTAAGTTAGAGCAAACTGAAAAATGCTTAAACTTCACATGTAACTTTTGTGAGCATGTATAATGTTTTACATGACTAGTACCAGAATTTTTTTTATCTTTAATAATATCTATAATACAGGTACCATAAGATAGGTATCCATAAGACAATGACTAGCATACACTGGGCACTTGATAGATTTTGGCTCATTTTTGGCCTAGAATTAAAAGTTTTCAATTTTTTTTCCAATGGATTTGGAAAATAATGAAAAAATGCTATAATTCAGGTTAAGCTGTCTCTTTTATTAAGAAAAAGGAGAGTCCCACATTGACTTTAAAAATACATCATTTTCAGGTCGGCCAAATAGCTCAGTGGATTAAAGCACCTACAAGCAGGTGCAGGGGATGGGGATTTGATTCCCAGGCCTGTCATGCCAGCCCAGTGTGCTGAGAGGGCAACTGAGACTGGATGTGGTGGTGTGCACCTGTAATCCCAGCTCTTGGGAGGCTATAAACAAGTAGATCACTACAAGTCTGATCTAGTAGTGAGATCCTGAACACCCTGTAGCTCCTTCCCTAAAATTTTTTTTGCTCCAAATGCCTTCCGGGCAGGTTTGGCTGGCTTGAGTTGTGGGGATCGAACCACAGCAGCCTGAGCCTGACTGCTTTGTGGAAGCAGCCACTTAAAGAACTGAGCTAAGGAGCAGGTCCCCTCCTTCCCTAAAATTAAAAAAAAAAAAAAGATCATTTTAATGTATGGCCATAGTTTTGAAGTTCTCTATGATAAAAAACTTAAAAGAGGGTAATGTGATGGAACAACTGGAAGCACTTAAGGTAAAAAACAATATGAGACACCTGTTCTCTGCCAGGAGGCCCACTCTTGTTGGTGGACTTTCTGAGCCTAAGTTTCTTTGTGTAGAGCAGTCCGGTCAGGAAAGCCTCCACAGCCACCAGTGGGAGGCTGACCTAGGGGCCCATTCTCAGTGTTCTCCTTTGACCTTTTGCATTCTTCCACTCCAAATAGTTCATGAACTACATCACTTTTGAGTAGTGTGTTTTCATTCTTATGTTCCAGCAGCGATTGATGTTGTCAAAGGTATAGGCTGTATCTAGGGGCTCAACTCAGGGTCTGGCATGTAATAGGCACTGAATAGGTAGTTGTTAAATGGGTAAAAGTAGACATTAAAGTTGTTGTCGTTTGGTCTAGAAAGACAAGTGACCAGGATTAAAAGAAGTCTGTATCTATGTAAGACATATATCAGGGTCTTAGTGTCCTCAAATCCAAGCTATGGTTTGGTTTTGTTTTGTTTTGTTTTGTTTTGTTTTGTTTTGTTTTGTTTTGTTTTTAATGTATTTAGTACAAGGTCTACAGGGGCTCACTACATAGATCCATCTTGTAGTGATTCTCCTGTTTTCAGCCTCCCAAGGGCTGGGATTACAGGCGTGCTCCACCACACCCAGTCTCAGAACATCCCTGGGGTGAGGCCAGCGTGGCAAGCACTGAGCTATCTGGCCGGCCCTAAACTATAGTTTTTTGAAAGATATCCTTGCACTGGGAGGTAGCTCAGTGGAATAGTGCCTGCCTGGAAAACTCAAGGATCTGAGTTCAATTTGGTACCCAAAAAGAAAAAAAAAGATATCCTTGACGTGTCCCAGTGCCCTCGTAACCTAAAGTTGAAATACATATGTGAGCCAGACTGCATATCGACACCGTTCCTTAGAGTGTTCTGTGAAGGCAGCAATCACATGCTACTCTGTGTTTTGCTCCCTCTTGTTCAGGATTTGTGCCATTCCCACTGCGATGAGTCTGTCATCCAGAAGAAGATTACAACTATCATCAACTGCTTCATTAATTCCTGTATCCCACCAGCCTTACAAATTGACATTCCAGTAGAGCAGGCACAGAAGATTATTGAACACAGGAAGGAGTTAGGACCATATGTATTCAGAGAAGCACAGGTAAGCTATCAGTTCCTGTGACTAAGCATATTTTAAGATAGATTAGCAGTCTCTAGTTTCATATTTGGCAAGATTTGAATCCTTCCAATACTGGAATTTATTCTGCTTAATTTAAATTATCTTCTTGGAGGCAGGCTATATGCTGATCAACAGATGGATCAATAAAGAAAATGTGGCATATATCCACAATGGAGTACTACTCAGCCATAAAGAAGGATAAATTTGAGGGGCCAAGCACAGTGGTACACACCTGTCATTCCGGCACTTGAGAGGCTGAGGCTGGAGAATTGCAGTGAGTTTGAGGTCAGCCAGGGCTACATAGTGAGTTCAAGGCCAATCCTGTACTATATACTGAAACCCTATCATTAAGAAGAAGGAGGAGGAGGAGGAGAAAAAGAGGAAAAGTGAAAAATAAATTTGAGCTATTTTTAGGGAAATGGGTGTGCTTTGAGACCATAATGCTAAGTGAAACAAATCAAACACAGGTTAAATATTTCATGGTTTCTCTTACATGAGAAATCTAAAACATAAATAATTTTAAGAGGGGCCAGGGAGATGGCTCCATGGGATAAGCGCTTTCCTGGCAAGCACAAGGCCCCTAGTTCAATCCCCAGTTCTGCCAAAAATAAATAAATAATTTAAAGAGAAAAATATATATATATATGTATATAGGTAGATGATAGGAAATAGGGAGACAGACCTTGTGGAGATGGAAGGGGGTCTGGCAATGAGCACAGGTGGGGAAAGGGAAGTGACAAGGATTAGGAGCCAGTACATACATGCACCAGTTGCTCGTGCTGAATGTATTTATTATTTATCAGAAACATACTAACAAAAAAGTAAAAAGTTAAAAAATAATTTAATCTTTCCATATGACACCAGCATACAAAAAACAAGTAGCATACATGTTATTTTGTTGATGATAATACACAACAAATAAAATTAGATAATACATTGACATTCTGTGATTACCATTTTTGTTTTTAATGAAGGCTAATGTCACCTCCATTTCCCACCATTTATATCTGTTTTAAAAATATCTGCTACCACAAAAATGTGTAAAATATGTGTGCCTTAAGATCTGTATATTTTTAAAGATTGGAATATTCACATAGCTCGTAAAATAAGTGAGAGAAGATTTAAGTATTCAACCAACATAAAGTATACAAAACTCATGAAAGGAAAATCATGGCTGTTAACCTGCTCAAGTTACTTCTTTTTAAGATAAATAATAGAAAACATGGACTTGGTGAACATAATTTATTTGCATTTTGAAAAGCCTTTTAGTGATGTTGTTCCTAAAAAATGATTAAGAAAAATAAATTATACCGGGGGTAATAGGGAAGGCCATGTCATGAATTAAGTGATATGAAACAGAGATTTAGAACATGATTGCCCTTGAGCATGGAAAAAGGCCATTATTCCTTAACGTTCATTTGTGAACCAGCTGTGTTCTAAGTCCTCTAAGGAACTGAAAGTGGACTCACAATCCAAATTATGCATTAAAACAGGCAAAAATATAGAGGTATGATTGAAGAGGTGCTAGAGAGAAATAGAGAAAACATTGTGCCAGAATTACAGAACCTGCTGATGAAAACATCTCAGGGACAATTTAGCCTTGCCTAGGGTTACTGATAAACCAGGCCAGGACTTGCCCATCTGTTTTTAAAAGCTCGAGTCTAGAGCTACTAACGTTGGTAGTTGTGGCCCTTCTTCAGGGACTTGTAGCCACTTGCTTTACTGGTGGCTTCTAGCCAAAAGGTCTACCTGCTTTCCTAAAATGGAGTCACAGATAAGGACCCTGGAGCCCCTGAAAACACAAAAGCCTTATTTGGGGGCTTCTTCCCTCTGAACCTTTTATTTTTCCTGTTTTCCTACCGGTACCTAGAGGATGGCATCCCGTTGTACCAAGATATTCAAGCCAGAGATCTGGCTACTGTTTTCATGTCTTTTCCCCGCCTTTGTTTCCTTACCCTCATATCTAAACAGTCCTTCAAACAGATCCATTTGTCTCCTTATTATCTGTCCTCCTATGCATTTTTCTCCAACTGTACCCTACTACCTCACCGAGACGTGCAGGAGATCTCACGTCAGTTACCAAGCTGCCTCTGGGCTCTCACCGATTCATTCAACTTAACTGTAAGCAAGCAGAGCAATTTTTTTCAAACTGTGTATCTGATCACACCACTTCTGTGCTTAAGGTGGTTCACTTGCCTTGCACTGCCCTCCAGTGAAATCTTTACTTCTGCATACCTGTGCAGCTACAGCTCCCCACCATCTCCCCCATTTTACTGAGGTGGCCCTGTCTTCCCTCCTGAGCTTTGTGTACTGTCACCTCTCCCTCCTGAGTTCCTGTCATCATTCTTACCACATGGAATGGTCCATCCTGGCATCTGGCTTCCCCTTTAGCTTGTAAGCTTTTTGAGGGTAGGGAATGTTTTTTATTTATCCTTGTAACCCAAATATCTGGCACAGAATAGGCATTTTTTGACCACATGCATGAATGGCATGAGAGATTTGTCATGACCAACACGAATAAGATCACATTGAAAATGAGAGCAAAGTAGAGCAAAAGAGCTGAAATACTAAATGAAAAATTGCTATTTTAGCATTATTGTTCATGTAGCCGTTAAAGCTTTCATCGCTCAGCCAAGTTTTTACTGGTCTCTTTACTCAGATTAAAACCACTCCTTGTCTGCTGACAGTAAGCAAAGTAGTTCTATATTTATTGAGATATGTTTTACCCACAATGTTTTTATCTTTTAAGGTTCTAAAGGTATAAGTTTATTAATGACAGATATTAACATAACATCTCACTTGCATCTTTTGGAAATAGAGCATTTTTATGCCTTCCACTGTAACATTGTATCTTAATTGGATAATTTCAGATAAGGGTTAAGCCTTCCATATGTAAATAGGTACCTATCTGTGAGAGTCGGAGACAGCTTGGATGTTGGAAACAGAACTGAGGAGAGCCAATCCTGAGCTGTAGAAGTTCATAATAACTGCTATGATCCCCTAACTTGGAAAGGGGATTTACTTAATTAAATGAATGGCAGATCAGTAAAAATGAAAATTTCTTAAAAGCTTGCTTCATCAAAGAAAGTATCTCTAGCCTTTACCATCACACTCTCAGGAGGCTATAGGATTCAATGATAAAACTGCATTTACAAGGGAATAAATAATCCTAGAATCACTAATGACATTCATGGATGGAAAAGACGAATAATGAACGATGGCAGTTCAGGACTCTGTTGATTACTGAAGCATTTGCTTTTAAAATTTTTCATTTTCCCTAACAGTTTGACTTTGAGCCTAATGGGATGGCTTAGGGTTTTTTCAGAATATTAGGTAAGGTCTATTCCTAGTCATAAGATTTGGACTTGATTTGATGTGGCAAGTCCTACCTTCTTGAAAGCAATGTATGCCTCTGGAACTAATGGAAAAACTTGGCATAGGAATTAGAGCAACTAATCTTATCTCTATAAATATCACAATTAATCACTTAATGTAAAGTGTCCCCGTAGAAAGCATTTGTCTAGGATATCATTTGGCTTTTTAAATGTTACTTTTCTTGCTCTCGCATAAAAGAGAGATTATATCATTTAAAAGTTACCCGTAGATTTATTCTTAGATCTGCAGCTTTGTTTAAGAGCTTTTCCAGAGGCAAAATGGCATTTCCTTTCGCTAAGAGAAAGAAACCAGGGTGGGGGGCTTCTCTTGATGAACCGAATACTTGGAATACTTGCATAAAACAGCAGAGTATGTAGTAGATCAACTAGTATAGATTTTAAAAGAAAACATAAATTTCTTATTTAAAAAGGACCTAATGGATTCTTTATTAATATAATCAATTGGTTAGGGAAACAAAGAATAAAGTGACTTTTAAGTATTTGGTGTGTTTTTCTTTTTAAAGAAAGTCTTCTCATTGGTAATAAAAAAAAATTGATGATAAGCATGTGTTGTGCTGAAATTTCTAAGTCTGGGGACAATAAGTTGGAGGAAACATGGTGTGTATTAAAGATAGAATATTTAATCCATTATTATGGTGAGTTAGAGTTTAAATCAGTACATTTGTATAAAATTATAACCTGAGATCTATTTTGTTTTTTATACAGATGACAATTTTTGGAGTTCTGTTTAAATTTTGGCCTCAGTTTTGTGAATTTAGGAAGAATTTGACTGATGAAAAAATTATGAGTGTTTTAGAGAGAAGACAAGAGTACAACAAGCAGAAAAAGAAATTGTCAATCACAGATAATGAAAAAATTGGAAAGGTAAGATGACTCGTTTTGATGTAAAATCACTTTTAGAAGTATGAATTGCAGAAGAAATTGGGCTAGGAAATGCACAGAGAAGTTAGAGAATCCGGATTTCAGTGGCCTTTCAGCCTGCTTGTGGAGGCTTCAGGCTTGTTTGGGAACCTCTCGGGCTACAGCTCCCAAAGCTTCTCTTCGGCATCCTCGACTCTCCTGGGCCACACAGGCAGTATCCACTGCAATTATGCTTCTTCTTCCCATAAATCACACTTTTATTGTCCCGTAATTGAGTTTGTACATTTGCTGTCTGTGCTGATGGAGATCTTCAAAGATAATATCTACCCTATTCATCCATGTTTCATAAACACTTACATTAGTGTCCAAGATGTGCTCAATTGTTAATCATTATATATCAGTTAAAAGCAAGAAGTTAATGAATGAATGAACAAAGAAACAATTTATGCCAGCATTTTTAGTACTAAAATTACAGGATAAAACTGGAATTTGTTAATAAATTCTGATAACCCACTGCCATCCAACCATCCAAAACTGTAGAATTTGTAACTATAAGTCACAAACTGGCCAGCCTTCCTGTATTTCTCCAGAAAATCCCAGATATTTGTATCGTGCATTTTGTTATTAGTTGTGGAAATGAGAAATGTCCTTAATTGGCCTTCTCATTTGGCCATACCTGTTACCTGGTAACAACTAACAGGGTTAAGTACAAAATATTCACATTTGAAAAGCAATTGCAGAGTAATCCTAAAGACTTCACATTTTGAATATTGTTTTTCGGGAGTTGGGGCTCGTCATGTTGCCCATGCTCTTCTCAGATTTCTAGGGTTCAAGTGGTTCTCCTGCCTCAGCCTCCCAGGTGCTGAGACTGCGGGTATGTGCTGCCATGCTGTAGCAGTAAATGCCTCCCCCTCCACCAGTATACTTCAGTTTCTTAGTTGCCCTGATAATAGTTCCTGTTCCAGATCTATTATTCCTGTCTAGTAGAAACGGCTGGTCGCTGTGATGCATAGGTGCTCACTATGGTGCCTGTTGTGTAAATCAATCCCCAGTAGACAAGCTCTTCTGTCTCTGTATTTCCTGCTTGCTTCTCCCAAAAAGCCCTAGCCCCCTGGAGACCAGGGCTGATACTCTGGGAATGATCCCAGTTAGTATCCCTCAATGTAAATAAATTTGCCTCCAAATTGTGGCTGTCATTTTAGTGTTTCTGCTTGCTATAGCAATTGTTAGACTACTTTCAAATATTCTCATTGTATACAATAAACCTACTGGTACCTCTTAATGATATCTGTAAATTTTACACTTGTACTTATTGTACTTTGGAGAATGTAAGGAGGTCCAATAAAGTAGTAGATGTGTGGCTCAAAATTATTGTCAACAGAGGTGGATGAGTAAGTGAACATAGGAGACCTATGATTTTTTTTTAACATGAAATGAATGGGTGAATATAGAAAAATACAGGAAACATGATTTTTTTGGTAACATAAAACATGCTTTGAAAACCTGTTACTTAGTAAAACAGGTTTTGCTAGGTAGTGGTGGGCATGGCTTTTAACTCCTTGAGCCTCAATTTTGTCTATCAACTAATGGTAATAGTATTCTCATGATTCACAGGGGATTAACTGACAGTCTGAAGTATATAAAAAACCTTATGTATGTAAGCCTTGCCACTACCTAACGATAAGGCATTACTTGACCACTTGAAACAATGATAGCACAGTGAGTAGAAGAGTCTCTAAAGTCCGACTGCCTGGCTTCGAATCCTGGCCTTACCATTTATTCTGTTTTCTTAGTCAAACCACTTTTCATCTAAGAATTAGCTAGCCCTGCATAGTCTGCAGAAAGTCATATAGGACAAAGAAACAGATGAAAAGTTTCACGTAGTTTAATTCCTAGTTTAATACAAAGTACTTAGAATGAATAGTGTCAAATCCATTAAGATGATCAATGTGACTTAACTAAGAAAAAATTTTAAACTTTTAAGTGGCAAAAATAGGGGCTGGGGCGATAGCTTGGCAGTCTCAGCACCTGCCTGGCAAGTGCAAGGACCTGGATTCAATCCCTAGTATCACATGCTATGCTGACCTCAGAACCCCAAGCACACTGTGCTGGCCACTGAAACCAGGTGAAGTGGCACACACCTATAATCCCAGTGCTGGGAAGGCTGAGACGGGAGGATCACTGTGAGTCTCAGCTGCATAGCGAGACCCTGTATCAAATAAATAAATGGCAGAATAAACCAGGTTATAATATATATTGGGAAATATAATGTATGATGTAAGATTTAAGAATAAATCAGAAAAAAGATAAATATTCTTAACAGAAATTTGGACAAAGAGCATTCAGTAGGCAATTCAAAAAAGAAAGCAATAAAATATGTTCAACCTTACCAGTAACCAAAGACAGGAATACTGACAACAAAGAAAATACAGGCAGTCTCAAGTGTTGATGTGAAGAAAAAGCATACAAATTTATACATTATTGGAAAAAGTCTAAATGGCACTTTCTGAGAGCAGTTGATCGTTCTTTTTAAATCAGCAAACACACTTCAAGAAACTTATTTTAAAAGGAGAGAATCATAAAAATGCACAAAATGTTTGTACATGGCATCATTATAATAATACAAAGGTAGAAATGACTTAAATTTCTAGTAGAAGGCATTGAGTTATCGCTGGCATAGCCCCACTCTTGTGTTGAAAATGGTGATATAGTTTAGTCATAGTATCATTCAACAAATATTTAAGCACATAAGACTATTCAGCTGTTGAAAATGGTGATGTAATTTGTTCATTTCATCACTCAACAGATATTTGAGTGTATCGTATGTGACAGACACCATTCTACAAATAAACATATCATGGTAAATAATACAAAAGCCAGCTTACATTCCAGCTGTGTTTCTTCATATACGGCTCGAACCTGCGAGATCGCGCTGTAGAGCCTGATGCGTAAACCACTACGCTAACTCTCCAGCTTGTTTCTTCATATAGGATCGTTTTCAGCTCATACTTTCCATGAAAAAGAAGATATAAAAAAGAGCACATAGAGTTTTACTCCATTTATATAAAATTTATTAAAGAAAATGAGAATACTACAATTTAGAGACCATAATTACTTATGCATTTTTCTAGTGAGAAGTCTTGGATGTTTATGAAAATATTTACAGTGCATTTTATATGCAAAAATTTAGGGCTGTTAACTTCACCATTTATTTCATTTGTTTTTAAATACTTTTATATTAGTATAAAAGAAAGTTAAAGATCAAAGGGACAGTCACTTGGTGAAATCTCATTATCCTTTTTCTCAATAATTTAATTTAATGTATTGACAGGTTGGACTCAAACAATATACAAGTACTACGGGGTCTACTACAAAGACGCCTGCCTTAGCCAGTGACTCCTTCCTAGGCCTGCAAGCATATGGCCGACAGGTAAGCAATGAGCATCTGCAGGCGCCCTTCCCGTGCTGAGCACTGAGTAGTAGGACGCAAGAACTCAGCCACTGTATACAACAAGAGGGCTCAAATTACATTGCTAGGAGAGATGGAAACAATGTCCTTGAGCCTTCAGAGGATGTAAGAATTTCATCCTGAAGAATTAAAAATATTTACCTTTCAAAACATTTCATGGTCATTTTGACTTGGGGAGGACTTAGAAGTCTCATGGTACCAGATCCATTGAATAAGGCAGGCGTGGACAGGGTAAGGTTTTTAAGTGGCTGCCTTTCTGTTACACTAGGCAGCAATATTCATCATATTCTTTGACCATTCTGCCTAAAGACATACAAGAGGCCAGAACTGCTCCAGAAAGTGGAAAGAAAAATGGGATAAATGTATTTGCAGCAAGAGAGAGGATTTTGAGAGAGATTAAGCCAGTGTCTTTTGCTATAACAAAGTTTTATCTACACATTCACCATATATTTTGATCACACTGCATAGTTTCGTAGGCAAAATTTCCAGAATCAAATTTGAAAATTATTTTTCCAGCCAACTTGGTGCTACTCAAAGTACATAGAAGCCTTAGAACAGGAGAGAGTTCTTCTTAAAATCCAAGAGGAACTGGAAAGAAAGTTGCTTACAGGTAATTTTTGCTTTGTTTGCAGAATTGCATTGTTATGGGATGGGGAGATAGCTCAGTAGAATAAGCACTTGCCTGGCAAGTGCAAGGTCCTGAGTTCAATCTCTGGTACCGCAAAAATAAATAAATAAATGAATAAATAAGTCACTAAGAATTGCATTGTTATATTCTATCGTAGATTAATTTTAGAGAACTTTGCCAGTGCTTGTTTCACTGTTTTTCTTCCTTCTCTTCCTTTGGGCAGGAACATCATCTTTTACAAATGTGTTTAAGTCTGCTGGCTCAGTTACGTCTTTGAAGAAAAATTTGTCTGCCCAATCCATTTCAAGTGAGTTTCTAATTCTTTCTTCTTGCCTCTCAACTGGCCACACATAATTTGGAGGGACTGACTCCTAAATTAGGAGATGTCATTGTGACCATGTGTGTCTGGGTGTGTCCTGTCTGCCTCATCTCATGGTGTCTCTTGTTGTCAAGGAGGGAAGACTAAACTATATACCTAACATTGCTTCTCTTTTCCAGAGTGGTGACAGCACTTACATCTGTGTTTATGTCCTGCTACCAACAGGTACAAGGTGAGTGCTATTCTAACACTCGATCAATCCTTTTCTCCCTCCCTCCCTGTTTCTCTCTCTCTCTTTCTCTCTCTCTCTTTCTTTCTCTCTCTCTCTCTTGCTCTCTCCCCCCCACACATGCACCCCACATACACATTCATACCCCACATACACATCCATACCCCACTAGAAGATTGATGAACAGAACATCTTGTCTTCCTCCTGAATGGTGCAGTCTCCTGAGATGGTCTCATGAAGAACATCTGGGGAATAATGGACTATCACTTAGCTTTCCCCAGATTTTTAAAGTGGGTAATATAAGAAGGAACATTACATTACAAGTGGGGTCCCTTCTCCCACACAGATTTTGATATACTTACACAGTTTGATCAGATATAGCCTTGACAAAGGATGCTGGTAGTGTAATGTAGCAGGTGTGTAAACCACTGACAGAATTCTTTCTATTTTGTTGTCTTTTTGAGACAGAGTTTCCTTGTTTAGTTCAGGCTGACCTTGAACTCACTGTGTAGCCCAGGAACTCACAGTGATCTTCCTGCCTCAGCCACCCAAAGATTAGGACTACAGGAGTACATCACCACACCCAGCTTGTTTTGTTTTTTTGAGACAGTTTCACTATATAGTTCAGGCTGGCCTCAGACTCACAGAGATCCTCCTGCCTCAGCCTCCTAAGTACTGGGATTACATGAGCCACCACAACTGGCTCCAGCACAGATTCTTGGAGCTAGTTAACATTCCTTCCTTCTATCTTTTGTCTTGCAAATTAACTGTTGGTTTTCCAAGATCCTTAGTTTTCTTGTTCTGGGGAAGGTTTGATGAATAGACTTACGTTCTTAGTCTGATCATTTTTTTCTTCTCTTCTAATTTATTCTAGCTACTTTCCCCTTCTACAGGTTCTCTCACAACTTAGGTCACCTCATAGTACCCCCACATTTAGGACATCATGTTTTTTAGTTAATTAAGTTTACTGGTATATTTGAGATGCACATAATGAGCACACTCATCACAGGGAGTTTCCTTGGATGTGATGTAAGTCCTTTCCTTCCCATTCCTCTCCCCTCCCTTCATCCCTTCTTCCCCTCCTTTACAAAAGCTTTTTCCTATTTTTCTTCTTTTCTCTTTCCTTCTTTTTTCTTTTCTCTTTATTCTTTTCCTCTGCCCCTTTCCTAGCTCCCTTTCCCATTGAGTTTTTCTTCTTATCGTACAATATCTACTTACATCTTGGTCCTTATCTACACTTTGTTTCTCACACCAGAGAAACAGTGTGGCATTGACACATGAGGACATTTTTTTGAGCCTATGACAATCCATTGTAAGGTTTTGTCACTGTTATTTTGGATTTATATTTTCTATAAATGCTATGTTTTCATCTATTTATTTCTTTTGCAGGAATTCTTTTACTCAAATTTAACGAACAGAAGCTGAAGTAACTGATTGTGATGGTCTACATGTTTAGAGCAAGCCTAACATCTAAATAAAGTTTGACTGTTTTGCTCCCATAGTGTTAAAGTTACAGCTATTCTTTACACTCAACTATAATTTTTAAATGGCAGAATAAAATGCCTTTATCTAAATTAGAAGAGCCAAAATAATTAATGAAACATATTATGCTTATTGGATAATCTTTCAACAAATATTCCTTGAGCATTAATGCCACCAGTATCTGGTGAGCAGATATTCAGCAGGTGATTGGGGGCATAGCAGTAGCTTGAGCCAAAGAGAAGAGGATAAAAGGAGGAGCTTTCCCCATCCATCTCCAGCTATAAAGGGATGCTATTAAAGCAGAGGTTCACGTGACATTAGCTAGCATTGGAGGTTCCTGGCCCCACTGTCCGAGGTCCAGCTCAGTAGTTCTCGAGCAGGGCTAGGGATCACAACTTGAATAGACACTCACAGGACCCTGAAGCAGGAGGTGCAGGAACCACTCGGAGATAAACTGCTGAGGCAGGAAGAAAAGTGTACCAAGAGGTCAAGGCCCTCTTTTGTGCCACAAGAGGTGTATTTGTGGAAAGAGACTCTAGACATACACCTTGCTACACTTGATCCTGGAGGGCTCAAGCTGTGGTCATCTGTGGGATGACCGGGAGGGTCAGCTGAGATCCTTGGGGTCCAGGACCTGTGAGGGTTCAAGCTCAGGTTACCAGATGGGAAACACTGGTCGCCCCCAGTCTCACCCCATCCCAGAGGTGTTTTCATAGTCAAAACCACATTCCAAATTCTCTAAGGAGTTAGATGTTTTAAAATGGGAAAATCTGGAAGATGGACTTCAAAGATCATTAACATAGTGGTTTTTGAATACTTAAAATTTTGAAAATCACTGGAACCTTGTGGTTTCCAGTGCCTTCACAGTATCCCTAACCTTCAGTGGATATGAATTTTCTTTTCTTCTACTCTTGTTCTACCTTCTCTGGTTTTAACTATTTTATGTTATTCTGTTTTCTCCTCCCCTAGCATATCAATTATATTTCTTTTTCAGATCTTCCTACTAATTGCCCCAGAGTCTGCATATATATTGCAGCTAATAAAATTCCACTTTCAAATAACATTACAACTCTTCGTGGATAATGCACATACTTTAAAACAGTATTCCCATTCATTCCACCGACCCATAAATTTCAATTAACAAACATATTGTTGCTCTTATTATTTTGAATAAATTGTGTTAGATCAATTAATAATTTCTGGAAAGATAGATCTACCTAAGACATAGCTGTTCAATTTGTTTGCTTTTTCTTTATAAAGATAACTTCACACAACACACAATTCTGGGTTAGTGGCTTTTTCTTTCAGCTTTTAAAATACTTCACTCTCCTCTTGCCTACATGGTTTGTAAGGTCAAATGAAATTTCTTATCTTTGTTCCTCTGTTCTCATGCCCGCTCCTATCCCAGCCAGGTACTAAGGACTGAACCCAGGATGTTCTGCCACTAACCTACATCCCCAACCCATTTTACTTTTTATTCAGAGAAAGGTCTTTATTAAGTTGCCCAGATGGGACTTGAATTTGAGATCCTCTTGCCTCAGCCTCCCACAGTGCTGATGTCACAGCTGTAAGCCACCACACCGGGCTCCTCCTCGCTGCTTGTAAGACTTTTCAGTTTTCTACAGTCTGAATTGTATAACTAGGTGTAGATTTGAAGGTATTTGTCTTGCTTGGTAAATGGAAGGTGTCTGAATGCCCTGAGCCTATTGTTTTGTGTCTGTCATTAATTTTGGGTAATTTTGTCATTCAGATATTTATTACTTCCTTTTTCTTTTCCTGCTGGCATTTCCTTACACATATTGATACCATAGGTTACTGATCAACAGTTCTTGAATATTCTGATTTTAAAAAATTTTTCTCTTCTCAGTTTTATAAGTTTTATATTTTCTTTTCAAGTGCACTGATTCTTTGTTTGGCTGTAGCTAATCTATTGATGACCTTGTCAAAGGCCTTTTTCATTTTGTAGTGTTCTTTTTTAAAGATTTTTCTTCTTTTTTTCTTTTTGTGCTGGCGATTAAACTCAGGACCTTGAGCTTGCCAGATCAGCGCTTAAGCCACTGAGTTTTCCTACGACTTACAGTGGTTTTTATTATTTCTACTTTTTTTTTTTTTTTTTTTTTGTGGGGGCAAGGTTTTGCTATATAGTTCACCTAGGCCTTGAACTTACATTGTAGTCTAGGTTGGCCTTGAAATCACAATAGTCCTCCTACCTTAGCCTCCTGAGTGCTGGAATTACAAGCATGCACCACCCCACCCAGCTACTTCTGCTATTTTCATTGGATTTTCTTTCTTTTTTTTTTTTTTCCCATTGCATTTTCTCTGGGCATTTTCTTCACTTACATTACTCATCTCTTTTCGTATATTGTCCATTTTTATTTGAAATCTTACAGCATGAGTCATAATCATTTTAAATGTCTAGTCCAATAATGCCAACATCTGTGCCCTCTCCGAGTCTAGTTCTCATGCTTGCGATCTCTTCAGACTGTAGTTCTGGCTTCTTCATGCATGTTGTGATTTTTTTGTTTAAAATAAGACAAGATATATCAGGTAAAGGGAACTGGCCTCTACTATGACATTTGTTTATATGATGACCTGTTAAGATGAACTTACTATGTTATTAGAGCCTGCAATTTCCTCTCTGCCTTATTTTGGTTACTGTGTTGCTTTGGGGTTTTCCTGGAGACTGGATGTTCTTGAAGTTTATCTTCATTAATGTGATGGTAGGGAAATGTTTTCTGGTTCTATCACTGCGTCTTAGGGTTTTAGTGAGCCTGAGTTGGGTATTTCCCCTCCCTACGGTTGCTTGAGCTTTGGTAAAAGCCTCCTGTTAGGTTTCCTAGGAGGCTCTGAGAAGAAAAAACAGAATGCTGGGTATTTCAGAATAGCTACCGTACTCCTCCCTACTGCCAGAAACAGGAGATTATGTTTGGTCTTCACAGGAGAACACAGTAGAAATCCTAGCAATAAAGTTCAAGAAAATGTAGGGGAAGCCAGGTATAGTGACACATGCCTATAATCCCAGCACTTGGGAGGCTGAGGCAGGAGGATTTCCATGAATCTGAGGCCAGCCTGGGCTACCTGGTGAATTCAAAACCAGCCTGAATCACATAGCGAGACCCTATTACGACAACAACAAAAAAATATTTGAGTCCCGCTGCAGTGTCCTGTTCCTGGTAAACTATGATTCTCTTATTTGCTTGTCCAGTTTTAGAGGTGAGAGTGTCCCCTGTTACCATAATTTCTTGATGGATCCATGAAAAATTAGTCAGTTCAGCTTTTTTCTTATGTAAGGATGAGTGTGATTATTTCTGAGTTCTTTACTGTCAGACTGAAGCATAATTCTGTATTTTAAATTATTTTGTAGTCAGTTTTGTTCTTAAGATAAATTTAAGAAAGGCTTATTTATTAATTAAAAGTTTATATTATGTATAGTTTATGGTGATTTCTATATTATAAATATTTATGAATTTATTTTTTATCGACCCTAAAATAATCTAATAGGATGAGCTCATCCCAGTTTTTGGACCTAAAAGGATCTGCCCTACCTTAGTGTGCCCAGAAAGTGTTGTTGTGGTTGTGGTTATCCTGATTCTTCTCCATATCCTTTTAATTCTTTGCTTCCTCCTCCTCTACTACGGGTTAATACATTATTTCAGATCCTCCTCACTGTGGATCTGGATCCGACTTAGTGTCTTTCTTCCGTGGCCACTTGCACCTGCTCTTAGAGTGACGTTTCTCCAGTGCCAGCTCCATATTTCCCACCTAAATCTTCCTGAGCATTGAGAAGCCTGCTGCTGGTAAAGCAGAATCACTAAGTGTGACATACACATGCAGCCTTCCTATCTGCTGATGCAGACATCAGGTCAGGCGTTGGTTCCTCTAGGAAGCTGCCTTTCATTATCTTTTTCTTACCACAGATCTCCCAGATAGCTGCAAAAGTTATGACTCTGCCCCACCCCTGGATTCCCGTCACTTATTAGAGCATTAGCCACAATGATTGTCATGTAATCTGTGTGCTTGTGTATCCTAACATACCCTGTCTTTTCATTCTAGTACCTTACATAGAACACCTAAAAAGTGAATGCCCATTAAATATGTTGAACAGGGGCCAGGGAGATGGCTCAGCAGAATAAGTGCTTTCCTGGCAAGCGGTAGGGCCTGAGTTCAATCCCTGGTTCTGGAAAAAAAA
>NW_004524694.1:2409789-2412805 GCF_000260255.1 Octodon degus | reverse complement strand
TATACACACACACACACACACTCATATATATATATATTATATATGTTGAACAAATGAAAGTATCTCCACTACAATATCCCTAGAAGATAAAAACCATTCTTTATCTAAACAAAATTAATTTTATTTACCAAAATTCACCATTAATAAGTTTTTGCAAATACACAGTAATATAGTAGGGTGTTTTTGTTTTGGTTTCTTTGTTTTTGAGGTAGGGTCTCATTGTGTAGTTCAGGCTGACCTTGAATTCATTATGTGGCCCAGGCTGGCATCAAACTTGAGGCGATCTTCCTGCCTCAGTACTGGGATTACAGGTGTGCTCCACCATGTCTGGCAACAGTTTTATGTTAAATATTAAGTTACTGTGCATACCGCACTCCTTTCAAAGTATGAAAATTGAGTTCATACTTTGTTTGCATTATTATTTGTGGTGAATAATGTATTTTGAAATAAATATTGAAGTCATCCAAATCCTTAAATGTATGTCATTTATCATGTAATTTATAATACATAATCTATAATTTCTTTTTATTCTTTAATTTGCATAGTCTCCTTAACTGTGTTCTACTTTTTCATGTCTATGAAAATAAAACTTACATGTCATGATCAGAGAAGAAATGAATGTTGTAATTAAATCATGTTGGGCTCAGGTTTCTCATCCTCAGCACTGTTGAGTCTTTGGCCAGATAATCATTTGTTGTGGAGGGCGGTCCTGAGAATGATAGCAGGGCCCTTGGCCTCTGCACACTTCATCTGCTGCTACCACCCCAGCAGCGGCAGCACAAAATTTCTGGAGGTGGTTTTTCATACTAACTGCTGTAGACTTTTGATTTTTTTTTGTCTTCTTGAAAACTATGACTACAATGGAAATGTTAAATTCTATTTCTATTGTGTATGCTTTTTAGTGTCATACCCTCTACCTCCACAATACCACCAAAAGGATCTTTTAATTGATGATAACTCACTTGTTTTAGTGAATGTATCACTTCCACTTGAATACTTTCTACCTTTCTACATAATTATTGTAAGCATAATGTTCGTTGAATTAATAAGACTCAAATCCTTATACATATTTAGTGTAGCATATATAGTACTATATTTAAAATAACCTTTTAAGTACTCTTAAGTTTGACTTTAGAGTATATAAAGAAATTCTAATTGTGCCTATTTTGCATTTGATGTACTTCTTGTTTTATGAGTTTTCTTAAAGACAGTTCACTTTTGTAGTAGCTTTAGATCTTAAAAACACACAAATTACTATGTATACCATGTCAACTTGCTCCTTTCAAAACATGAAAATTGAGCTCATACTTTGCTTGCATTATTATTTGTGGTGAATAAATGTATTTTGAAATAAATAGTGAAGTAATCCAAATCCTTAAATGTATGTAATTTGTCATATAATTTATAATACACAATATGTGATTCCTTTTATTCTTTAATTTGCATAGTTTTGTTAACATTACACTTAAGTTTCTTGTTCAAAAAATGCATCAGTTGACATATATTCAGTGATTTGATAGAATTTTATTCTACCTTACTAGCCTTTCTGATTTGGGGACCATTTGTTTAACCTTTTTGAATCTCAGATTACTTATGTATAAACATCTCAGAGTTCTTTCTTATGTATAAACATCTCAGAGTTCTTTCTTTAACTCTAATATGTGATTCCATGAATTTATAATAGTGGAACATTTTAATGTACAGCTGTCTATAGAGTTTGCTCTGTTCTTTAATGAGAAATTATTTCTCCATTTTTAATTAGAACTTTAAGGGCTGGCCAAATAGCTCAGCAGATTAAAGCACCTGTAAGCAGCCACAGGGGCTGGGGGTTTGATCCCTGGGCCAGCAGTGCCGGCCCTGCCCCCAGGGCAAGCTGAGACAGCAATTGAGACTGGACGTGGTGTTGCCCACCTGTAATCCCAGCTCTTGGGAGGCTGTAAACAGGCAGATCACTATGAATCTGATCTAGTAGTGAGACTCTGAACACCTGGTAAAACCTCCCCTAGAATAAAAAAAAAAAGAAAGAAAAAGAACTTTAAATAAAAAGAAAAATTCAGCATCTATGTTACTTCCTTTTAAGTGCTAAATAATTATGTTGCTTCCTGGCCTAAAAATAGTTAATATTTTAACAATGTCCTCTTTATCATTACTATAATATGTACACCTGGTAAAAAAAAGTTCAACAGGATGTGATGAAATGAAAAGGTAATCTCCCTTGTTTCCTATACCAAAAGACTACCACCTGACAGCACTAACCTCACTTATTCCTGTTAGTAATGGAACCCCGAGTTTAGCTCTGCCCAGGACTTCCTACCTGGATGGAGTTATCCGTCATTTCCCAGTCTCCCTCCCAGCGAGATGTAGCCATCTGACCAAGTTCAAGTCAAGAGATGGGAACAAAAGGGCACAATCCATTCAGGCATTTTGAAAGTGCAAATGCTTGCCAGCCATCTTCTCTTTTCCCTTCCTGTGAAGTGGATCACACTTGTGCTGGTGGCAAGCTTCCCATTCAGGTGGAGCCCTCGGAGCCTGGGTCCCTGCACGGCCTTGTGGTCCCTGCACCGCCTCATGGAGAGCGTCCTCCCTCTGCACCCTCGTACGTGGGAAAAGTGAATCCCTGTGTTTCTGGGGTTTCTTCCTCTTCATGCCTATTTTGTTATGGCAGCTTATCCTATATCTTAACTAACAGTGTAGGGAGCTGCAAAAGGCATAGGGAGCTACTATGACAAAAACCTAAAGTATGTGTCATTGATGAAGCAGCAGACATCAGGGAAGAATATAATTGCCGGCAAGAAAATGTTTGTTAGAACTGTTACTTCTTTCTGATAATTTGGAAAGCAAATCTGTAGTTTTGTAAAACAAGAGATTCAAAACAAACAAAAAAGTTGGTGCACATTTGTGCATTTGTTGGTCCACGTTGCTTTTAACAAAATACCATGAGAAACATATTAGGCCAAAATTAAGCAGTTTACAAATGGTTTACAGTGGTCCCCCACTTATCACGGGAGTTACGTTC
>NW_004524694.1:2389115-2408910 GCF_000260255.1 Octodon degus | reverse complement strand
TTAGCCAGATTTATGTTGAGAATCAAGAGCAAGGAGCCCAGCAGGAGGATTTAAAATGTTGTGAGCTTGGCCAGAAAGAAAGCGCCAAGAAAGCTGTAGACTGCAAAGATGGAGCTGAGAGGATCTCCATTGCCGGGAAGGAACCTGAGACTGGAAGGGATGGTCTGAGGGCATCCCAGGAGGAGGCAGGTCTCCACCCTTTGCTGCCTCAGAGCTGCAAAGGTCAGGGACTTTGCCTTGAAGGGAAAGTCGCTGAGCTCCACGTTCCAGAATGGCGGCTGCGGCCACACCAGTTTCCAGAATGGCACCGGCATGGAGAAATTATTTCTCCAAATCAGGGTCAGAGTGCTCAGCCATCCAGGCCCTCGACCCCTACAGCCAAGAGAGAAGGAAACCTGGCTACTGCTCCAGCTGGCAGCAGACCTTGGCATCATCCACATGGCTTTGGTTTTAGGCGCATTCAGAATGCAGGAGTTCTGAGGTTAAGAAGGCTTCCACCTCGATTTCAGAAGAAGGCCTGGGAGGCAGGCGGTATGCCCCTGAGAGGGCAGTGTGTGAAGCTGTGAGAGAGAAGCCTATTCAGTGGAAACCCCAGAAGTTTGGAAAAGCCAGGAATGTGGATCAGCTAAGGGAAACTGCAAGGAGGAAGCAAAGCCAGCCTAAGAGAGAAGCCATGGAAGCTATCACCATGAGTGCCACAGGGGCGGAGCCTCATGTAGCTCACAGCTCCTCACAGTTTGCTTGGGATGTTCCACATGGAACTGCAGGGCTTAATGCTTGCCCTGCTGGATTTTGGACTTGTGTTGGTCCCAATGCTTGGTATCCTGCTATGTGTACCTTTTGGAATGGTAGTGTTTATCTTGTGCCTTTGAATGTTGCAAGTGTTTAAGTTTTCATTTGCACAGGGGCTCACAGTTGAGAGTTTGCCTGGGATCTTGGAAGAGACTTGGGACTTGGACTTTTCAGCAATGCTGAAACTTTTGGGACTTTGGTAATATAGAGATGGACTAGAATGTCTTTTGCATAAAGGGATGTGCATGAGTCTTTGGGGGTCCAGGGGTGGAATGTTATGGTTTGTGTATAGGTGTCCCCCCAAAGCCTCATGCAGTCTTGGGGCAACTTCTGGAGTTTGTGATTGATCACTGTGGGTGTGGAGGCTGCACCTGCCCTGGGCCAGGTAATTTGCATTACAATGTAAGGTGGGAAGAGAAGCCAGCTGCTTGAGCTGCTGCTACCCCTCCCTTGCGCTCTTGCTCTTTGCCGCCACCATGAAAGGTTGCTTTCTGCTCTGTGCTGCTCTGGGTTGGACCTAGCTGAGTATGGACTGAAACCTCCAGTAACTGTGAGCTAAATAAACCTTTCCTTCCTTCAAAAAAAAAAAAAAGATGAACTGCAAAATAGCAAGGGACTACTGTAGAAATGAAAGTAAATACAGCTCAGCTAAGAGAGGTACATTCTCTGACAATGGCTTGCAATTAAAATTGATATAAAATCTAATAATTCTGATCTTCAAAATTGGGAAAGTCAGCTATAACTATGCTTTATAATACAGAACCTTTGTTCATTACCCTTTTCAGAAGTGTGTCACTAGGACTTTTCATTTAGGTAGGGGAACCCTATACCAGAGGGCAATGGAGAGGTGTTACTATTTTAGTCTAGCTGATTGGTTTAGATGACTTTAAAATAAATTTGCTAAGCACATTAGTGAATACACAAAGGAGGATAGTTAGCAGCCTCAAGCACTATGGCCAAAAGAGATTTGGACAGGGAACTGACTGGCAGTAAATAGAAAGCTTACTAAAATTTTGATGGAATTGTATTCTCAGCAAAATCACAAAATAGTACAAAAAAAGTGCAATTATTCTAATCTCTAAAATGACCACTAGCCCCCCAAACTTGTATCATCAAAAAGGAGGCTATGATATTCGTACAGCCCCAAAGAGGCCCGTTGGCCAACGCTAATGTCAGAAGGGGCCTAGTGGGTAACATGAGGAAAAGTTTCCTAGAGGTCTGAAGCCAAGGGTCTCGAGGACTAGGGACACAGGAGTTTCTCCCATGGGGTAGAAACAAGATCTCCTAAGACATCTTCATGTTTTCTGCCCAGAAGAGGAATTATGACTGCTGTGCGCTGCTAAACCTTCCTGTTCCGAACCGTCCTAACCCTAACGTGTCTGTGCTCCGCTCTGCTCGGCTGCTCTGCAGTATCGTCAGCCTTCTATGTTAGGAATGTTGTCAAGGCCCCTGTCTGCTGCTGACTTTCTCTCCCAGGGTCAACACAGTTACATATTCGTTTCTTTGACTTCATCACCACATCTGTGGGATTCTCAGGGTGTGATGTTATAAGACATGTACGTAACATATCAAATATGAAAGCGCTACC
This sequence comes from Octodon degus, assembly GCF_000260255.1. Taxonomy (NCBI): domain Eukaryota; kingdom Metazoa; phylum Chordata; class Mammalia; order Rodentia; family Octodontidae; genus Octodon; species Octodon degus. Next base: position 2,406,530 of record NW_004524694.1, on the reverse strand, counting down.
AAGAGTCTTAAAAGACGCTGAGAGAAAAGCTCCGGAAATCATTTCCCCCAAAAGAAACGTAAAACTAGACAAACTTATCACAAGAATCACTTTAGGATTCTAAAACAACTTTCTAAAGGAATCACAAATTGGAAAGGAATTTATTCAGAAAGTAACTGCTAACCCTTAATAGGAGCAGCTGCGAGTCTGTAGCACTTTATTCCAAAGCCAGCAAGTCCCTCCCTTGAGTTCCCTGGTTCAGATGGGGTGGTTACACAGGTGGGAATACAGAGCAGGGGCTTTTCCTGCAGGAGGTTAATTAGTGACTCTCCCTGACTTTTTCAAGGTGACTGATACCTATTTAGAGTATCAATCCCTGAGGCCCTTCCCTAGGGAGCTATGTGGTTGCATTTTTTAATCTTGTCTTCAGGTCTGGCCCACAGCAGGAGTGTCTCTCTCTCCCACAGTTGCAAGGTATCTTGCCTTCTGTATTGGCTCCTTTGAGGGCCTAGCCCTGTCTGACTGTAATATTTCTGTCTCTCTCAGCCGCCTACAACAGTAGGGAAGAAAGCAAAGTGTACCGTTGTAGTCCCCCGCAAAAACATATGGGTATGTAAGTAACCTCACCCACCTTTCTTCCTGGGATCTGCTGCCCACATAGCAGCTCTCTCAGGCTGCATGCTGATGTCTGTAGTTCTTCCAGGCAGGCCTGGCGTGATGTTGAAAGCTAAACCTGTGTGGATTCATTCCCTCAGCTCCCCTCATTGCCTCTCTGCAGGGAAGGTGACTCTGAGGCAAACTTTGGCCTGACCTTCCGCATTCTTTTGAACTCTTGGTGGAAGCCACCATGGCCCCTAAACTCTTGAATTCTTTGTCTGCAAAACAGCACCAAGTGATCGCCACGATCTGCTCTACTGTGAGCTATAGCGGGACCTGAAGCTGCCCCTGCTTGGGTCACAGCTGTGACTGTAGATTACTTTGTAGGATTAAAGCAAGGAAAGCAAGCCTGACGTGAGCCCAAGGAAGGTTTATGCGGTACCTGGAAGGTCTCTGGACCTATGACCAGAGTGATGGCCGCAAGGTTTCTGAGATGCTCCTAGCTCTTTTTCCCAGTTGTCCTGGTACAAAGCAACTGTGTCCTTTGTATATATCCCAACCTCGTAAGCAGCAGTTTCTAAGCTGTACCATGCATACACTTTCCTCCTCCCTTCCTGTCTGGGTTGCAGGTCCCACATCTCTCCACTCTGCTGCCTTTACTCCAAAGTCACTGTAAATCTGCATAAAAGTAATGAATATGCCATAGCCTGAATTTTTATTGTTGTAAAATTATGTCCACAACATATACTAGTTCATCGTTTTATTTTAAAGAGAATAGAAAAATAGTTAAGACATTAAAAACAATACACAATTTTAAAAAAACACAAGATGGGAGAGATAGCTCAGCAGCATAAGTGCTTGCATAGCAAGCCCAAGGTCCTGAGTTCAGTCCCTGGTACTACAAAAAAATATATATAAATGAACAAAAAATAATAATAAACTTGGCTTTGGGGCTGGCGAGCTAGCTCAGTGCACTAAAGCACCTGCTTAGGCAAGCACAGGGACCATGGTTCAATCCCTGACACCATATGCCATGCCAAACAGCTGTTAAATTATCATGGCCCTGATTCAACACGGCAGAATTCCAAAACAACAGCTCATCTTCGCAAGCATCACTTCCTCCTCCTGCCCCAGCCCACTGCTGCATACCCTTCCGGGCACACAAGGGGCCTCTGGTCCAACCCCTAGGTGTCACGGAACCTGCGCCTCAAGCTCCACCATCCCCAGCGAAAGTCCATGGAGTCTCAGCCTCCCTGTCTCAGGTCAGAGCACCCTCATCTCCCTGCCTTCGGTCCTCTTAATGTCTCAGAGTTAACAAAGGCTCCCCCACCTCTTTTATTTCTGCTTCTCTACCACACTGCTGCCAGAAAAACCTAACACACAGTCCACTTTTAAGTTACACTTTTCATTCACAGTGTCTTATAGCATGGACACAATACAGTGAATTTCTTTGCTACTTCAAAATAAGGATGGCTTTGTCTCCTACTTTCCAATTAAATCCTCCTTTGTCTCCGAGACTAGTTCCCGGTTTCCTCATTTTATAGGCCCTTGCGAGAATCACCTAGAACATCCCTGTTGCAAAACTATAGGCTTTTTGCTAGCTGGCTTTTCTGAACTCTTCAAGATCTGCCCATAACCCAATTCAGAAGCTGCTTGAGAAAAATATATAGAACTTAAGTCTAAGAACCACAATTCTCTGATACTTACCTAAGCTCACAAATGGGCCCAGGCAATTTTGTATTTATTCCATCTGCTTGGGAATCTTCGCGTCTTCATCTTACAGAAATTCAGCCCATTTTTTCAGTCTCAAAAAGTATCCCCTTCGTAAATCTACCTTTCATCCTCTCCTCCTCCAACTGAGTTGATCTTTTTCTTCTTTGTCTTCTCGTGGAGCCATGCACATACAAGGTCTGGTCAAAACATGTGGTGTGTAAGTTTTAAAATGTATTACAACTTTAAAAAAATGATTATGGACACATTAATCCCCTTCAAAATATTCCCTGCCCCTTGCTTCAAACACACATATCCGTTTATTCTTGCCACTGTCTAAAGCAGCTCTGGAAGTCTCCTTCTTGAGTATCTTTCAGAGATGTGACCAAAAATACACTAAAGGCTGCTGTGAGTTTCATCTAACAGAAATGCAGCCTCATAAAAGCATTGCCCAGTGTCCTCATCCATGTTATCCATGGGGTCTGGCACTGGTGACCTGTGTCTTTTCACCAAAGTCTAAATAACCATGAAAGGTGAACACTCTGAATTGATTCAGGAAACTGAGGCAGCCATGAGAGCGTGCCTGAGGACTTGAGAGGAGACTTCCAGGACTGCTTTGGAGCATGGCAAGAGCAGTGGGGTGGTGCACTCAAACCAAGGGGGAGAATCCTGAGGGGGGTTCATGGCAATGTGTCTTTTACTATAATACTTTTTAAAATTAAATATTCACTGTAGTTTTTATCAAACCTGATACATCTGCTATAGTACTTACTGTTGAACATTTTTATTTGTATGATTTCTTCAGTAATAACAAGGGTAGAATGTTGTAAGGCCTATGAGAAAATTGTGGCAATAGCTAAGTTTTCTTGTTCCTGTGGGCTGTTTTCCAGATTTGAAGCAGTGGTGCTGCCATAGGCGGAATGCTCTCTTCTCATGTAATTATATGGTAGTTCTTTGTGCCTTCCATTACATATTGCTCCACTAGGGAGGCTGAGGCAGGAGATCACTGTGAGTCCAAGGCCAGCCTTGAACTGGACAGTGAAACCCTGTCTAAACAACAACAACAAGACGGGGTGGTTATGGACCTTTAGTGCCATATGTGTTTGAAACTTGCATCCTGACAGAAATATAATTTTTTGAAATCAAGAGAATTATTTCTTCTCAGAAAAATATTCTTGTACACAGAAAAGCCAGTGTCTCATTAACTAGAATGTGAAATGAAACAAATGACAGGACAAAGAGAAACAAACACATCGTCATACAGGAAGAATGTGCTTGTGTGCAAAAACTTGTGCATCACTGCTGCTGAGACAGTTGGCTCCATCAGCACAGTGTAACACACTGTGTAACATCGCGCATAAACGTGTGCAGAGGTGACGAGCCCGGGGGGTGGCTGCTCTTGGTGGGATGTCTTCATTCTCATATTTCAACCTGAGGCAAATGACTTTCAATCCAGATAAAATTCAGACCACTGTGTAATCAGTATCGCCATCAACAGACTGACTTGTGTGCAGTAGGTCCAAAAGTTACAAAAGCTGTTTTCGAGTTTTTGTTTGTACCCACCGTTTTAGGGTTACATCAGAATTAAAGCACGCAGGACTTGAACTGACTTCAAAGGCTAAACTTAGACTTCGAGCTAGTTTAGCTTTTTTCTTTTATTGGTTCATGTTTTCCATTTGGCTTCCATATCCTGTGCTAGCTTGATGCCCCTTCTAGAATTTCATTTATAAATCTTACAGCTTTGGTTGGTGAACACACTAATTAATTCTGCTGTGGAGGCTGAGGATTTTAGCCATCTCATGCCTTCTGCTTGGAAAAATATCTGCTGTTTTTCCACCCATGTCTAGCACCATATTGGACACAGAGCAAAATGCGTCTTACATGGGATGCTACATGCATTCAATCAAAATGCATTTAAGGAGAACTGTTATACTGTTGTCTGTTGCCAATACCATTAATTATGAACTCAAGCCTTTCAGTGCATCAGAAATATGAGATCTACTTTTTTCTAACTAGATTTTTTCAAGTAAAATAATAAAGCAAAAGCAGGCTATTTTGTGATTTCTAAAAGTCCCAAGTATTGCTTAAGCCAACAACAATCCAGCTTTTCAAAACAGACAATTCTATGAGATTGGTAAACATCTTATGATGTTATGAAGTAATACTAGCTTAATGAAGAAATGCGAGTTCTATAGGTTTTTGGCTTGCCTAGGGGCTCTAAGAAGGGAACCAAACTTGTATTTTGTGCTTTATGCTTGAAGAAGCTATATCTGTGGCCAATTTGTCAATCAATTTTGATTAGTACTAGGGTATACCCCTCATACTTCAGTTACAATTGAATAAACTAAAATTACTTATGCTATTTTGCCTACCAAAGTTGTAGCAGATCAACAAGCAAGGTGCCTGATATTTTTGGTTGATTCTAAAATCAATGTATGCATATGCTGTCCTATGATGATGTTAGTCGGGGCAAATTGAGTTTTTAGAGCAGCTTGTAGGGCCCAGACCTTAAGTTAAAAACCTTTGAAGGAATAGCTGAGTGATTTTATAAGCACTGTACTTTGTAGGTCGTGAGATTACGGTTACATTTCCAGTTCTTGGATTTCTCCAACTCTGAGTAAGAAACAGGAAAAGAAAAAACACTCCTTAACCCCACAATTCATTGAGCCTGGAACATAACACTCTTGTTTAGATGGCTGCTTTGGCTGCATCAGTTATCCATCTATAATCCAAGGAAGATGGAACGGATACTTTGTGAATCTGTGGTGTCGATTTAGCAAACTACACTGCCAAGTTCAAAGCGCCTTCTGCCAGGTTCTTTTATTACCCACATCCTCATGTATTTGAAAGCTTTATGTGTCCCTTGAGACTTTCTGATAAATGTGACTCCACCATCCTTCCAGGAACCTGGAGATCTAGGATTAGCTGTGAAGAGAATTTATAATGCATTTACCTTGAGCTGTGATTGGCAGTATTTGTTAATATAGGCCTGTGTTTTGTCGTGTGTGTGTGTGTGTGTGTGTGTGTGTGTGTACGTGCATGCAAACACAAAGGAATGACAAGTTGGTTCCCAAACACCAATTTTTAGAAGTTCAAGGAAACAAATCTGTGGTATAGCTTATCTGTCTTCCTGTTATAAAATACCTTTTCAAAAAAAAAAATACCTTTTCCAAGATGCCATGCTCTGATTTTTCTAATATTGAATTGAAAGTTTAGATTTAAAAATAGAGAAATCTAATTCAGAAATGTATTTCTTGATTTCTTTTTTTTTTGTATTTAGGACAGGGTGTACAGGGTCTCCGGACTTACAGTGATCCTCCTGTTTATAGCCTCCCAAGTGCTGGGATTACAGGTGTGCGCCACCAGGCCCAGTCTCAATCGCAATCGCAGCGTGCCCTTGGAGTGGGGCCAGCACGGCAGGCCCGGGGATCCAACAACCTGATTTCTATTTTAAAACCCCCATTACAATTGTTATGTGCTTTATCATTATGCCATTGATACTCCCATTTTACTGAAAGAAGATACAAATGTCCCAAATGATAATGTGATTGTTTATATTGTCTTTTTTATTCTTATACAAAGTGAATGACAAAATTGAGGTCAGAGTAATAAGCAACATCTGGCTTTCCTTAATGCAATGTGATGAAAATGATGGTGATGATAGAGTGATTGTCAACAATTATGAAGCAGCTTTTGTGTTCTGTGTTCTCTGTGCATTTCTCCTGGCAACCAGTAAAAGTTATTTTGCAGGTGAGATAAGTGAGGCATGCTGAGGTGCAGTAGTCTGCCTGTGGTCATCCTGCTCCATCTTCTGCGTTAATACACGTGGTCATTCATCATTAATTTCCCTTTGAACCCATAAAAGACCAACTCCCACGCGCATCACTGTGGCAGCTGGATTCAGTGTTTGGGAAAATAAAAATCAATTAGTCGTCTTATTGATGTTAATAACATCACACATTTCCCATAAATGAATAGCTTATTAAGGAGTATATACGAATTTCATACCTCTGTGTGAGATGGAATAATAGGATAAACTCTGTAGAAGCATTCAATTTTTATCAAAAATGATACTTGGCTTTGTTTTTGTTTTTGTTTTGAGGTAGGTTCTTGCCATGAAGTTTAGGCTGGCCCTGATCTCACTGTGTAGGTCAGGCTGGCCTCAGACTTGTGGTGACTCTTACCCAGGTACCCGAGTGCTGCAATTACAGGAATTTGCCACTATGCCAGACATGGCTTTGGTTTTAGATTTTAGTACTTGGCCTCAAGTTACACTGACTTTGAAGACTTTGCTTTCTTTGTTAAGGTACTACTTGGTAGCAGGGAACAGTGGTGCACGCTTGTCTCAGTGCTCAGGAGGCTGAGGTATGGGGACTGATGTGAGTTTGAGGCCAGCCTGGGCTATGTGGTGAGTTCAAAGCCAACCTGAATTATACAGAGACTGTTTCTCTCTGTCTGTCTGTCTGTCTGTCTGTCTGTCTGTCTGTCTCCTTTTTACTTTTTGATAACACAACTTTTATTGGTGTAACTTTGAGTTATGGCTTCTATAAGAATTGATTAGCCTCTTGAATTCTCAAAGTAAGAAAGCCAAACTTTTAAATGTCCGGCTATTCTTCAAGACTCTCTGAGATCCACTTTGTTTTGTTTGTTTTCTGCTCTTGGTATTTTGAGATCATGCAGTCCAGGCTAGCCTTGAACTTCTAGGTAGCCCAGGCTGACCTAGAGCTGCGGCAATCTTCCTACTGCAGCCACCCAAGTGCTGGGATTGTAGGTGTGCACCACCACAGCTGGCTTGAGATCCACTTTAATGACATGGTCGCCTAAATGTGTGTGGCTGTGTGGATGTGCGTGCATGTATGTGGTAAGCAGGCTTCCATATGTGAACACTGATGTTCAGACCCTAGTGCACAAGCTCATAGTACTGTTGGTCATCAGCAATGGTGACATGAATGCTACCGTATGCTTCCTTTTCACCTTTCCAAAGTAGTCTGACCATATATTGCAATTGGAACTTTGGCCAAAATAACCCAAACTCTATTAGTACAATAAACCCCATCTCTAACTAGTTTAACTCACAGTTTTTGTTTTCCTACCATGGTTTTGGTGAGTCAATCAGCTTTCCTTCATGACTCTCCTTCAAGGTGATACTTAAATTTCTAACTCCTTATGTCCTGTGAGGCAGCTGTCTTAGAAGAATGTAGGAAGGGAAAGAGAGATTGAGACAATTGTACAGGGGTGGAAGAGGGAAGACAGAGAAGCCTGCAGCAGCACATATTGTTTCTACCCACCTCCGCTATTTCCAGAATTCAGTGATAGGTACTTTTTATTTGGTTGAGTCTTATTTTAGGCTTCTAGCATGGGCCTATTAAAAAATACACATTACATTTATACATGCAACTGAAAGAATGACAACTGACATTTTGTCAGAAAAGAAATAGAAAGGAATAACCTTTAAAATGATAGAGAGAGAGAGAGAGAGAGAGAGAGAGAGAGAGAGAGAGAGAGAGGCAGAAGCACAGAAATAAAGTAAATGGGGGAAAATTGCGTCAATGCTGGAGTCTGGAAAACAGCAGTAGCTGAGAGAGGAATCAAAGTGCACCGATGCCACCAAGAAACCCCGAGGGAACTCATGAGGTGAGGATTAAAACACACAGAAGAAACAGAGAACATTTCTTAGAAGAGGGGGATCCTCTGCAAACCATGGCTGAGAGTAGCTGGCTAGTTGGATCCAGGAGATGACCTGAAACTAAAATCTTTTCACTCACATAGGACCACACTGGGACGGACAGAGTCAGTGGCATTTGAAACCTACAAAGAAAACGTGGTACACTGCTTGTAGAACGGCTTTCCATAGTCAACGGTAGGTGTGGGGCCACTGCCATCGTTGTGGAATGAGAGTGACCTGGGACGCCACTGTAGAGAAGGACGCTGCCCAGAGTCCCACTACCCACCCCCGTCAAGTTCCTCCACACGGAGCCAGCTCCTGCAGGGCGAGGCCAGCTTCAGCTTCCAGCTGCACAAGACCAGAAGGTCACAGCGTCACCCTGTACCCAATGTAGGCGGATGTCTGTACCCAGTGCGGTTCGGGGAAGGACTGCCACCTTAGGCCCCAGCGTGAACAGACGCACATCTTTGCTTGAGGTCTGCTGCTTAATCCTGGGCTGCAGAAAAGAGCCACTCATCCAACACAGTAGAAAGCTTTAGTTCTTGTTTTGCTGTTTTCTTTTCCTGTTGGTCCTCTCCCTCTTTTTATTTCATTATTTTCTCCTTCGTGTATGAATGTGCGTGCGCATGCACTTCTCTTCCTCTTACCTTTTGCTTCCAATTTAGCTTCTAGAGGTCAAGGAAATTCTCCCCAAGCTTTGTGCAGTGGCAGTATTGTAGCAAATGAGGTTTCCCGAAGCGTGATTATTGCTAACGGAAAACTTGTCTCCCTTGTTCCTCTTTATTTTTTCTACTTTTATTCCATATCTTTTCACCTGACTTCTTTCTCCTGTTTCTTCTCCCTTCTCCTCCACTTTATTGATCTCTTTTTCTGTAATATTTATATAGTCCTATAAACTTTTCTCATCTCTATTTCTCACCACCCACTTCATATCCAATTTTCTCCTCCTAAGTATATAACATACTTCGACTAAGCCTTAACAACAAGTACAAACCTAGATTAACTTATCCAGCAAAATTACCCTTCAAAATAGGAGAAATAAGGTATTTCCAGGAAAAAGACTAGCTCAAAAGACATATGAGGGCTAAGCCAGCACTCAAAAAAATACTTAAGAATAACCTTGACAGAAATAACAAAACTAAAAGCAGCAGCTAAAAGCACAAAGTCAGTGGATAAATGGGAAAAACAAAAAATGCCAGGACAAGAAAAACACAGGATTCACTAACAGATGAAAGCAATGATCGTAAATAACCAACGCCTCTCAGGAATATCTCTCGACAGGAATGGCCTTAACGCTACAAGTAAAAAACACAGATGGTCAGACTGGATCAAAAAACAAACCAACAGTCAGTTGTATTCAAGAAATTCACCTAATTCAAAAAGATATTCATAAACTATGGAGTTCCTTGTGACACCCAATGGGTCAGTGTCTTCTTGGATTGACTCGGGAGGTGGAAGACTGCTGCCTCCAGGAGACCAAGTGAATGCCTTGAAGACAGGATTCCTTACCAGCTCATGCAGAGATGGGCCTTATGGGAAAACAAGAATGCTCCCCAGGGAGACAATTAGATGAAAGTTAATTATTCAACCAAACTGTCCCTGTGCCTTGCTTGCCTGCTTTGCTACCTAAAACAAATATCTGTGCTCAGCAGAACTCTATATTCTTGTTTTCCTCAATAAATCTGGGGTTCTGAGTCAGTTCAGGGCTTCACTCCATTCCAGTGAAGTCCCTGGGCTTCCCAGCCAAGATACTCTCTGTCTCTCAGATCTTCATTCATCTCTCTGTATGGGTTTGCTTCCCAAACCCAGCAACAGACTAAAATTAAAGGATGCAAATAATGCTTTTTACATCAGGACCTTAAAAACAAGCAGGGGTAGCAATTCTAATATTAGACACAGTAAAGTTCAAGCAAAAACTGATTAAAAGAGATAAGGTCACTACATACTAATTAAGGAAACAGTTTAACAAGAAGAGATAACATTAATAAATATTATGCACCAAATACTGGAATACCTACATTCATAAAACAAAATGCCGGTGTGTATTACAGCACAATTCATAATAGCCCAATCCTGGAAGTAGCCTGTATACCCTTCAACAGACTGGATACAGAAAATGTAGTATCTGTGTATCATGGAATACTACTTGGCTATAAGGAATGACAAATTTGAGACATTTGTAAGAAAACGCACTCATCTGCAAAATATAATGTTGAGTCCAACAAACCAGACACACAAGCTTACATTCCATATGGATCTCTCATTTGAACGAGGGAAATTATAGGCAAAGAGTAACAAAAGGATGGATGGAAGGAGACAAGTGGATGGATCTCTGGCAGTAGGGAATGGGTCTAAGGGAATAAGGGCAAGGGGTGAAGAGGAGGGGATGGGGAAATAAATAGAATGAAGATGCCATGTACAAGAACCTAATAACTCCCATGAACAGATATAGTATGCCATAAAGTGAACTACGATTAATAATGTTGGCAAGAAGGGAAATCAGGATAGGGGAATTAGAGGAGGGGGAGAGAAGGGAAGGGGATTAGAAAAGCAACTTGCTGTAGTATGCCCATATGCCCACTCCCAAGATGGCTGTATTGCTTGATTGCAAGCATATACTAATAAGAGTTTAAAAAGTAAGGGGACAAAGACTTTAGGACACAATAGAAACAAGTCTTAAAACTATGTTAAGCATTTCAATAAGACCTTTGAAAAAATTTGCAATGTGGAGAAATTAACAAATGCTAAGAGTTAAAGAGAGTACTTCGGAGGGTTTTTTTTTGTAGCCCTCTTGCAATTTGGGGGGGATAAGCTTAAAATTTCAAAGTAAAAAGTTTTCAAAGCTAGAAAACTAATGTCTAACTATAGTCATTTTCAGACAAAAGCTGAGCGACTTTGTTTGCACCAGATCCATACTACAGGAAATAGGAAAGAAGGTCCAAATAGAAATGGACTCAGATGGGAGCTGTGTGTCAGAGGGAGAAGAGTTCTGTGAGTCGTGAGACTCCAAACTGCTCTTACAGAGACTTGTAATTCAGAATGATAGAATAAGCCCTTGTGCAAGTTGCTCTCCCTCCCAGTTCCTAGTATTTATGGAAAGGCTGAAGTTATGAATCCACAAAAATAGAGGTCATTCGTTGAGCAGAGATTTTCAACAAATTTCTGGAGAATGAAAGTGGGTGATGGAGGGGTACTGCATGAGGGAGCAGAGCAGATGGAACCTCACCGGCCAGAGTGATGGTGGACACTGTAGCAGAGGAAGCTGGGCAGCTGCAGGGCTGAAGACTCAGTATTTCCAGGTCTACAGAGGATGCAAAACATGGGGCTGAAGACAGAGAATGCCTGGACGGTCCACTGGCAGAACACTCAGCACGGAGGTCTCTGGAGAAAGCTGCCCTCTCTCCGAGCAGAGTGAGAGAAGAGGCAGAGGTTAGGGCCAGCCGAGACAGCTCAGTGGACGAAGCGCCTGCTTTGGCAAGCGCAGGGACCAGGTTCCTTCCCTGATCCCGTGTGCCATGCCATTCCTGCCTCCTGGGCGTGCTGAGCCAGCCACAGAGTCGGGGCATGGTGGTGCAGGCCTGTAATCCCAGTGCTGGGGAGGCTGAAAACAGGATTACCACGAGTCCGATCTGCATAATGAGGCCCTGTACCAAATACACAGATTAAAATAAATAAATAAATAAATGAATAAATAAATAAATGAAGCAGAGGTTGATTGAACTAGGATTTGATCTGAAAAGAAGTATCTAGTAAGGGGCTGGGCAGAAAGCCTGTGAGTTAGTCTCAGGCTGTGCACAGTGTGGTTCTAATTTGTAAGGATTAAAGACTGAAGGAAAGAAAAGAAAAAAAAAAAAAAAAAAAAGACTGCTAGCTGTCCTTATCTGCCCATCTAAAGTGACAGTTCAGAGATGTGCATGCTGCCATGACATACAGCTAATGGTGACCTTTCACATTCATTACCTCATCCTTAAACATGGGTGGGAAAAACCAAAAACAAATCCAGAGACAAAAAGGGGGAATATTCTGAAAAAAAAAAACCCAAACTAAATATATGTGAATAAAAATGACTCCCTACAACACAGAATCGATTTATAGGAAAAGCTTGCAAAACTATGTAGTTAGCATCCTCAAATATATACATATATCTTGGTAGACAGGCAAATACAGATATACATCTATACAGATGTCCCAGAAAACAAAAACAGTGCTATGGGGGAAGATTCAGAAAAAGAAAGAAATGTAAAAATTAAAAATAAGATCACCAAAGTTCATGATTCTCCACATTTCTTTGTGCAAATATTTTACAAAGGGTGCTATAGCAAGTGGAACACTATAGGATTATCCAGATTCAAAATGTTTTTCCACACTGGAGAAGAAAATAAGATGCAGACTTCGGGGTCATTATCAATTCGCCATCCCAGAGAAACTAGCTCTAGAATACCAAGTTCTGCTTTCTTCAGCCTCTAGGAAGAGGTGGGCCTGGGTGACACTGACCAGCTGGGCCCCTGCAAGGCCAGTGACCACCGAGTCTGCGTGGTTAGACTGTTTTCCCTGTCATACCCTCCCTTCTCTGGTAGAAATGCGAATACCTTTTCCAAAATAGTTTCAATATGCCCTCTGGGAAAAAAGAACAATTTTTTTTTTTTTTTTTTTTTTTTTGCTAGATTTTTCTCACTGCAATGTCAAGGGCATGCCCTTGGATATCGTTGGTTACCACCAAAGAAGGAAAGCAGCTAAAAAATTTAAGACTATTGTCTTTTGTAGAAAACCAGCACGGGTGGCCTGTGCCTGGAATCCTTCCACGGGACGGTCCCAGGAGGCTCCCAAAGCTGAGATGAGCCATCTAACTCATTCTATCCACAGGATAGGGTTAGCAGATTCTCTGAATCTTGCCACTGGAAAAAAAAATTAAGGTCTAGTCAGTTGTCCTTTTAATTTTAAGGTGCTACAAAGGTTTTATTAGACAGAGATTTAAAAGTACACACTCAAAAATCAGAGCATGCATCCCTGAGAGAAGCACATAACTTCCTGGTACAGGGAACCTTTTGGCTTCTGTTGGGTGGTGGAAACTCCAGGAAAGTGACCTCCCTCTCACAAAAAGTACTAGCACATTTCATAATTTCTTTGTTTATAGCTTGTTGTTGTTGTTGTCTGCTTTTGTCTTATTTGGCTTTGGGAAGCAGGGTCTCTCTACGTAGTTTAGGTTTGCCTTGAACTCACTAAGTACTCAGGGTGGTGGTCTTCCTGCTTCCGCCACCTGAGTGCTAGGACTACACATGTGCACAACCACACCTGGCTTTTTAAAAAAACATAGGTAACTTACACGTTTTGGGTCCTCTCAACCCGATCCTTTATCCACCGATCGGGCTCCTGCTCTGCTGCACAGGCCACCCCCTCCTCTCGTAAGCCAATGTGTGGGTTTCCAGTGTTGCTGTTGTCTGGAAGGAAAGGGGCCTACATTTAGGCAAGGGACTGTGACACGGGTCATCTTGACTTCAGTTGGCCCCCAAGTTCCAGTCTTCTTAAAAGCACACTTTTTATTAATGATTTCTGTACCTGCTTTCAACCCATCTTTTATTTCTTCTAGTGGGCCTCAAGTAAGCACTCTTGTTACTGGATGTTGGGGTGTTGGGGTCTCCTCCTGGGAGGGTTTTCTTTCCTGAAAAACCTGAGCCAAGAATTGGTGAAGACAAGTGCAACTGGTAGCAAAGTTTTATTAAAGGCAGGGAAAATAAAAGGTTCGGCAGAAAGTGTTTGAACCAGGTAAAAGTAGGCAAAGGAACCCTTGGGTCTAAGACCTGCCTGTACTACATAGCAAATGCTGCCTTCAAAAAACAAAAACAAAAAATCCATTGGCAAGGGAATACATTAAGGTTTTTAAAACCTGGGGTTGCAAGCATAATTCATTCCAGAAACATGCTTATAACCCAAAGCACTTGTATATCAAAGTGTATTTTCCCTTATGAAATAATGGAAATTCGGATGATTTGTTCCACAAGCCAAAAATATTCATATAAAAATTATTATGATATAGGAGAAAGAAACTCCCAACCTTCTAGATGACCAAAACACATTTTATGTTCTCTAAACTCAAGGAATGAATTCTAGGAACAATGGAGGTTAAATGTAGGAAGAGAGAGGGACAGAAGGGGGGCCAGAAAGTGGGTTGCCCTCGACTCTCTTTACAGGGAGGCTTTATAGAACAAAATCAAGAGGTGGGTACAAAATGATGATCAATCAAGAGGATCCCAAGTGAAGAAATTTAGGTAATATTGATCCAATAGCAGTAACAGAGGCATATGGATGACATCATTAACCTCGGTCTATAGTCTGTAATCAGACTTAATCTTAATCTTACTCTTAGATTGTGGGGGAGAATGGGACATTCCTAACGAGACAGAGAAAATCTCAAGAAGGGAGGTACTGCTAATCTCAAACTCCCATTTATCCCTTAGGGAAGAGTGTAAATCTGGCCACTGTGACTGTAAGCTTGGATATGTCTCCAACCACCTGTTCTCAACTTCCGTGCTGATTCCTTCCAGGCTCCAGCCCTGTCTGACTGCTTACAATGTTTCTACCTAACTTAGCTATCTATAATAATTCCAATACTGTAATATAATACAAAATATAAAGAGAAACAAATAAATTAATCTGCACTTAATCTTTGACAACCTTCCTGATTAGTGTAAGAGGTAGACAAGAGAGAGGAGGGCCACTGTTCAGGACAACTTTTAATATCATTAATAGAGTCACTGTTATTGGCTCAATGGAAACTGTGTGTGTGCAATTGCAATAATCTACCCATCCAATGACACTTGCCTTTGCCTGCTTTTGAGGGTTTTGCAGAAATGTGACACTGTATCATCATTAAACAGATTCATTGCTCACACTGGTACAGTCTTATTCCAGTGGTGGTTTGCTACAAAATTTTGTGCTGTTTCCCATATTTTACATATCTTCCTAATTTCATTTGACATGAGGAATCTCTACGTTTTTTTCATCCTGCTCAGCTGATGAGATCTTTGTCATAACCTCTTACTGTTGGGAGACAGTCACCCACAATTCCACAGTAAGAAACAGAGAGAGAGAGAGAGAGAGAGAGAGAGAGAGAGAGAGAGAGAGAGAGAGGAAACTCTCTCAGAGAGAAAGAGAGACAGAGACAGAGACAGAGACAGAGACAGAGACAGACAGAGACAGACAGAGACAGAGACTGAGAAAAAGAGGAGAGAGTCAGACTGACAGACAGAGAGACAGAGAGAGAAGGGGAGAGTGAGAGAGAAGAACCTTTGTCTTAATTGTGACTCATGTGACATTCAGCATCATGTTCTACTCATATTAAGATGTGGCTCATTTACTTAAAATATATTAGAAATGTCTGGTTGTCTTGCAGAACACACAGAAAAAAAGTACTCATAATGAGAGGTTTTATGGAATCTGTGTTTTATGACTACTGAGTCATAACAATTTTTACTCTACGGCTTAGAACCAGTACCTGGCCTCTGCTTTGTGAATCTGCAGAACTTTCTTAGTTACTGGCTCTACATAATAAAGATATAAGTCTGGAATAGGTAACAGAAAATTAGTTCATATCTCAAAGGTAACAGAGTTTGCCTAGAATATTTGTGTTGCCATGTTTATTCTGTAGGCATACCCATACAAGAAGCAAAAGATTTACTTGATGGGCAAATGCAAGTATATTAAAATAAGATAATGGGAATATATTGGGAGGATAATGAACACATTTTGGGACTAGGTAGTGGTGGCAATAGTTACATGTGCAGCTGGAGATTGCTAGTGGGGACTGGTGTGACTGGAGGCCCTTTTTATGTGTAGTGTAGCTGTTGCTGTTCCACATTACTATTGCTTTAATAAAAGGTGTTTGACTATACTTTACTACTGTGCATTTAAGACCAAGTTAAAGTAAGACCTGTGTTAATCAAAATTAAACTACTTCTTCCTATATATTGTCAAGGGCAGTCAAGGCTCCCCACGTGTTACTTGTAGGGCTATGTTTGGAGCCTCTTAGCTCATATAGTTTTAAATAATCACAAAATGTTCAAGGGGAGCCAGGGATGGTGGTGCACAATTATAATTCCAGTACGTGGGTGGCTGGGACAGGAAGTCTGCGATGAATTCGAGGCCAGTTCGGGAGACATAATGAGTTCAAAAGCAGCCTGAACTAGTTAGCAAGACATGTATTCTACAACAAAATAAAATAAAAAAGACCAAATTATATTATATCAAATCATGGGGAGAAAGGAGGGAGAAACACAATCCAAGGTTTTACGGAATCTATGTTTTATGACCATTGAGTCATAAAAATTTTTACTCTAAGGCTTAGAACCTGTACCTGGCCTCTGCTTTGTGAACCTGAAGACCTTTCTTAGTGACTGGCTCTACATAACGAAGACATAAAGTCTGGAGTCGGTAATAAATGTAAAAGAGATGTAAAAAATGATATCGGCCATTTGTAATGTGTGGCTTTTATTTGCTTCTTAATTCAGGCAGTTAAAAAAAGGCATTTAGAAACCTGAATATTGGACATTTGATGATAGGGATTATCCCTTTAAGATATATATTAGAGACAGCTAATGAAACATATACTGATGAAATTATATGATATCTGAAATTGGTAGCAAAGTCATCAGTGAGGGGCAGTGGGAAGTTGCTATGAACAGAGGTGCCTGGGTCCCTGCTGAGAGACGGGGCCCTACTTGCTCAATTGTGTTTGTGCCTGAAATTCTGTCTGCCTGCCTGCCTGCCTGCCTACCTTTCTTTTTAAGACAGAGTCTCACTTTGTCATTCAAGCCAGCTTTGAGTGACTAGCCCAGGCTGGCTTCAGACTCATGGAGATCTTCCTGCCCCACCCTCCTGAGTGCTGAAATTACAGATGTGTGCCAGCACCCCAGGCTGAAATTCTGCAAACTGAAAAGTTATAAAAAATGATAAATGATAGATTTTCCCTTTTCAACACTTCTTTAACACATCTGACTAGAGTAAGAGGGAAATCGCTAATCTTTTTTATAATGTGAGACTGAGAACCTTTAACTGGAAATTCTTAAATACATTTGGTTTTCAAGTGATCTGGCTTGTTCAGTAATGATATTCTCAAAATTATTTAAAATATACTGGGGGTTCCAAGGTCAATTAAGACTCAGGACATATGAGAACTTGTACTGGCATGTCATGTAACTCGGTAGTGTCCCAAATTTTCTGATCAAGGACATTATGGGGCCAAAGAGGAAAGTGATTGATGATGTAGAGTGTACCTAAGGAGAGTCACATGGAGAGAAAACATTCTCACAGGGTTTCACAGAGAGCACATTGGTCAGGCAATGGCCATGACTCATCCACATGGCTGACACTGACAAAGGTTCTACAATCTGAGGTACAGGATCTCAGGATAAATCCTGAGGGGATTTGACTGACCTTGTTGTCAAAAACAAAATCTACATTTCTTGTTA
>NW_004524694.1:2378704-2388423 GCF_000260255.1 Octodon degus | reverse complement strand
CATATATATTTATTTCTCTCTATATATATTTATTTATTTTTGGTTCAGACTGATATTGAACTCATTCTATAGTCAGGCTGGCCTGGAACTTGCAGTGATCCTCCCGCCTCAGCTTCCCAAGTGCTGGGATCATGGGTATGTGAAACCATACCCAGCTACATTGCAACATTGACAATGTATAATGTGTATGTCACATGCATTTGTCTTTCCTTCTCTGCAGAGTAGCTTTTGTGTGTGTGCTGAGAGCAGAAGCCAGGACCTTGTATATTCTATGCAACTGGTCTACCATTCCCCAGCCCTGGTGTGACTTCTGTTCTGGTATCAAAGGTGACACAGTGCCGGTCTATGGTGTTTATCCACCCAGAGCAGCATGATTTCCTGAGCCCTCTGTACTGTGCCCTGCTGCCTTCTCCTGAAGGCTCCCTTACATCTGTCTCCCAGCTCTGTGAGGTCCACAGTGCACTCTCAGAACCCGTCCCAGCTGGGAGACCAGTGAAACTTTTAGGACGCTCTACACTTGCTGCTGAGATGAGGTCCATGCATAGGCTCTCTGCCACCATGAAGCTGTTCTCCTCCACCTGATTTTATTGCCCTCTGAGTAAGCAACTACATCTATTTTAGATTTATTGATCACCCACTCTTTACAATCAGGCTTCCTGGTGGACTTAATAATTGATTATCTGAAAATTTCTCTTATAAGTGAAAAGCTGTGTCTTTTCAGATTTGTGTACTGTGAGACTTAAGTGATTTCAACAAGGCAACCACCCTGAGTACAGTGTGAACAGAAAGCTCTTCCTCCTACGTAAATTGTGGAGGCACACACAGTGTGGAAGCCTTTGTTAGCACCTCAAATTATTAATGGCTATACTGACTTTTTAGAATCATCCAATTTTTTCTGGGTGTGGTGGTATAGACCCAGGACTTGGGAGGTTGAAGCAGGAGGACTGTCATGAGTTCAGGACCAGCCTAGGCTACACAGTGAATTGAAGATCAGTCTGAGAGTAGAAGCCAGGACCTTATCTCAAAAAACAAAAAAACAAAAAAACAAACAAACAAAAAAACCGCAAATAAAAATAAATAAAAAATAGATCCAGTCTTTTTTTAAAAGTATGTTTATCAAATAATAGTATGAAGGTATTCTGATAATTGAATGTTAGAAAAATGCTTTTTTATTTAGATTTTTGAGACACAACTAGTATGTAGTTCAGCCTCACCTTGAACTTACTGTGTATCCCGGGGTAGCCTCCAACCCATGGTGATCTTCTTGCCTCAGACTCCTAGGTTTTGGGATTACAGTGTGTGCCGCCATTCCTGGCTGGTTTTTATGCCAGTATACAACATGAGTTCAAATGAGATTGCCAAAGTCTTTCCCAACCTTTCAATGTAAAAAGATCCTTTTTCCCATACAATCCTTCTTTTACTTCTGCTTTTTTTCAATGCTCTTATCTCCACCCAATGTATCTTTTTTTAAAATTTTCTGCCTTTTTCTCTAGGCCCACTGGAACATGAGCTTCCTGAAGATAGATTCCTAATGTCATTGGTTCCCCAGAACAGTCCTTGCACATCAGAGGGACACAATATTCTCTGGACTCTCACTTTCTCAGATCTGCAAGACACTGACTCCATTCCACTACATAATTCCTCCACCAAAAGAGGCCCTTGGGCCTCCTTAGTGTGTTCATCCCCCAGAAAACCTCTTGCCCAAGGGGTTGGGTGACATTGTTGGTTGCTTTTGGGTAATATGCCCAAATGGCTGGATGTGGGTAACAGTTGATTCCTGGAAAGATAATTGCTACTGAAAGAAAGAAAGAAAAAATGCAGGAGGGAAAAGAACATAGAAGAGAACACATACGATGTTTGTCATTTAATTTGCACTACAACAATTTCAGAAGAGAAAGACTAGAAGGTTAAGGCATCTGCTAGCAAGAAGGTGCTGAGTTAACATTCGAATCCAGGTATGTTGGTCTCTAGACAAATTTCACAGGTACAACATCTCTTCACCCATCGCATTCAAATTCTATTCATGTGTCACCTTCAGTCATTCACTGTGGATTTACTGAGATATCACTTGTGCTTCTCTACCCAACCAGGGTTCAGAAACAACCATTTGGTACTCTGTGTGCATGTCTGCCTTTGTCCCATTCTTCCAAACAATGCCTCTCATATTTCTCCTTCCAGGTCTCTCTGTTACCCTGCAATCAGCTCTTCTCCCGTTCCTGCCCAGGCTTCCTTGAAGACATATGTGATCATTTCAACACACAGACATCCCTGTGAACTCTGAAACTTATTGGTATTCTGGCCAAAGTTTGGGGAGGGATGGAAAAAAATTAAGAACAAATTACCACCTATACAAATCCCATGTAAACGTTGTTAGCTGGGTAAACTTTGACAAGAGGCTTGAAAAAGTGTTGCTGAGGTCCAAACCTACTTCTCTCAATTAGCACCTTTCTGTGTAGCTAAAAGGTTTTCAAGAGCATCTGTTAACAAGTTGAGGACAAAATCTGTCATAACTGCACCTTCCTGAAGATCTGTTCTGTTGTGTAACACAGCCAAGCATAAAGTAGATGCATAATTGAAGTGTGTTGAATCAACTGGGTGTAGTTGCCCACACCTGTATCACAGAACTAGGGAGGCTCTTGAGTTCAAGGCCAGCCACACACAGCCACACACAGCCACACAGACACACACAGACACACACAGACACACACACACAGATACATAGACACACACACACACACACACACACACACACACACACAGTAAAAGGTTGAATTTGTATTGTGCATCTTTTGTGTTCCTGAGTATCTTCTTACTCAACTGACAAAAATCTATATCATTTCTGTAAAAACTAAGCTGGGCACCCCTAAGCCACTAGAGTTTTCCTTCTCTACACCACTTTTTACTGATTTCCTTTGGCCTTCTCTCAAAACTCTTGTTTTTATCTTTAAGAATACGACACAAATACCCCTCCTATTAAGAGCTGCTACCACTACATTGGCTGGATATTAACTTACGCCTGTCTCACCTGAGCTCCTGGGCTCCTAAACATCGACTTTTTCACACAAACCAAAGGATTAACAATGAAAATGTTGCTTTATGTAAATAGTTTGGGCAATCTTTTGGCCCAGGAAGATTTGTACTGCATATGTACAGTACATTAATCTTTTTTCACATGTTAAAAGTATTAAATATGTTTACATTCCTTAATAAATTCAAAACAGATCAGTGTACGGTATGAGAAAGAGTTTTGTCCGCCGCACCTCCTCTGTGAACGGGAGGGTTAGGACTCTTTTGAACTCCTTGGGCTACCGTCGTTACGTCATCGCCTGCACGCTTTTTCTGCGCCTGCGCCCTGCTAGATACGGTTGGTTTTTTTTTTTCGGTCTGCCGCTAAGGACGTTGGTGTGGAGGTGAGTGGGGGTCGCGTTTGTTTTCCACATTGGGGTTCTCATAGCTGCGACCGCTTGCACGTTGCCAATTTCAGCGGTCGTGATTCTGCATTTCAGCAGTGGGGAAGCCGCGGACCTCTCCCCGCGTCGATCCCCGCACGCCCTTGCCGCCACCTCGGGAGGGGGCGCCGAGGAGGCCGCGGGAGGCGGGTGCGCGTGGGGTCGGGGGTGTGGGGGCGGCGGCCGGCTCGGGTCGGGCCCGGCGGGTGCCGCCGCGCCTTTCCCTGGTCAGGGTGACCTTGGCCAGGTCATTTGACCTGCGCGGTCCTGCGGTGTCGCTGTTCCTTCCTTCCTCGCGCAGGCGGGAGGCTGGGGTCCGCGTGGCGAAGCGGCACGGCCGCCGGGCGGTGGGCGGTGGAGGCCGCAGCCGGGGGACGCCGCAGCCGCCTCTGGCCCCGACGGGGCCGCCGAGTGGGGAGCGGGCGTCCTCACCAGCTCCCGGGGTAGTCTTGAGAAAGTACATTAGGGTAAATGCCGTGTGCGCGTTGGCGCGTGCAGCTGATGGCAGAGATGTGTGCTCGTGGGTTTTGGTGGTGGGTTGCTGACTGGTTGTGCCACCGTTTCCGCGTTTATTTGGGGTAGTTCAGTGCATGGGGGGAGGTGCAGGCCAAGCCGTTCCAGGCGCAGGCGTTGTGGGAGTGATCAGAGCGTCGAGCACGGGGATTCTTTAGGTCTCTTAGTTCTACGCTGTTTCATTTTTCCTTATTTTACCTGTGCAGGACGGTAACGACCATGAGTTCCGGTGCGTTGGCAAAACCCCAGATGCGGGGGCTTCTGGCCAGGCGCTTGCGGATTCATATTGTTGGAGCATTTGCTGTCTCCCTGGGGGTTGCAGCTCTCTATAAGGCACGTATATTTGCTTATGGCTTTAGTGAAGATCATAAAGTGTGTTTTTAGGTGTTTAGTGTATTGTGTTTTATTTCCTTGACTTTAGTATTTTTTGAGATAAGAGCCTTCCTGTGTAGTTCAGGCCTTGAATTTGCAGCCCTGCCTGAGCCTCAGGAGTGCAGGAATTACAGGCTCCACCTGAACATGGGACTGGGGTGGGGTGGAGGGAGTGAGGGGTGTGGGGATTGAAGTTGTAAACCAGAACAACACAGGTGGGGAGAGCCCTGAATGAAAGCATTTCAGTGGGCCCAAGCTTTGGTGCTGTTTGAAGAGACCAGCACCGAAAGTAATCCTGTTGCTTGGTCCTGGGATCCCTGCTGTCTGGCAGGGGCGTGAAGTAAATGTAGGAGAAAGGATGAGTAGATGAGGAAATACGGGAATTCTTTTCCTTGCCTCTTGGCTGCTTCAACAAAGCAGTCAGGCTCAGGTTGCTGTGGTTCATCCCCACAACACAAGACAGCCAGTCATGCCTTGAAGGCATTTGGACCAAAAAAACAAAAACAAAAACAAAAACAAAAACACTTTTCCTTGCCTCTGACATCATTATTCCTAGGAAATTTCAAGCCTTTATAACTTGTATGGATTTTTTCCCCTTTAACTGATAGCCACCACCAGAATGTCAGTGTCATTTGATTACCCACTCTTGTGTGTAGTGTTTTTGAAACTTTTGGCCTACTTGAGAAATGTGTTTTTCCATTTGGTTTGTTTGTTTACTTTTGAAACAGTCTCCCTATATAGCATAGGCTGGCCTTGAATTGTGCAGCAGTCCTGCTTCATTCAGCCTCCTGAGGGCTGCCACCATGCCTGGCGTATAGTTTTACATTGTGATTCAGTTAATGTACTTACACATATGTGTATAGTTTATAGGCATATCTGTACACAAAGCTAAAATAGTTTGCCACAAAAATCTAGTGTCCTGTTAATGTTTTCCTGTTCAGTTTTTTTAAGTGCTAGCTGCAGACTTCTAAGTTGATTTCATGTCCCCAAACACTCTCACAGATGAACTTGGAAATAATGTATTGCCAGCTATTTATGTGTCATTTACCCCTGTTACACCGGTGCATAAGATTAATCACTAAAGCCGGCCAGATAGCTCAGCAGATTAAAGCACCTGCTTAAGTAGAGGTAGGGACCAGATTCAATCCCCGAGTGCCACGCCAGCCCCAACCCTGGGGCGTGCTGAGATTGTAATTGAGACTGGGTGTGGTGGAGCCCACCTGTAATCCCAGCGCTTGGGAGGCTGAAAACAGGAGAAGCAGTATGAGTTTGATCTGTGTAGTAATACCCTGTAGACCCTGTATTAAATACATTGAAAAAGAAAAAAAAAAAAAAGGTTAATCACTACAGCTAGCTTAAACTATATAGTGTGACTGTGTCTCAAGAAAACTTAAAAAAAAATTAACTACCACATAAACTGGTAGGGCCCAGCTGACTTCAGCAGCACCAAGACTTCTTCCTTTTAGCCTGTTACTAGAAGAAAGTGGGAATTTGAATAGACAGTGAAGCTTATTAATCTGGTAGAAGGCTTATAACTGCATTATTTCACTCAATAATGCGATTATTTTTTGGCGGGGTACAAGGGATGGAATTCAGAACCTACATTTGCCAGGCAGGCACTTAGGCCACTGAACTATCTCACCGGCACCCCAATAATGCAATTCTGTGAATTTTTCTAACACCTTCACTGATGTGGACTGGCACTAGTATTTGTACTTTTTTTTATATGTAGCTTAAGTTTATATTATTACTCACCCATTGAAACTTAATAAGCAATGTTTAGTGCAGAGTAAAACTTGTTATGTTTCAGAATAAAACTTGGAGAAGCTGCAAAAACAAGTAGAATCCTAACAAAATGGTGCCGCTCCTCCCACTCCATTTTGCAGTGTGGGCTATTTAAAGGCTTGCTTTCTCTAAAGTAGCCATTATCTTAGGTCCATTTCTTCATTTGCAAAAAGGGTCAGTGCCTGCTTTTAAATGTATGAATCACCTCAAATTGCTATTGTCAGATAGTAAGTTTTCTGTGTTTTTCAGAAATAATGTTACCAAATCAGGCTCAGACTTATTTGAAACTTGGGTGAAATTGAAGCAGGATATTTTTGAATCTCTTGGCTGCAGTAATATTTAGGTTTTGCTTGGAGGGAAGGTTGTCAGATACCTCATGGTTTTTGGGTATCACCATCTGGCCCTTGCCACACTAAGTATATACGAGCCATACACATACAGTCCACCCCTTTGAAAGCTGTAGTCTGAACCTAGGTAGGGAGAGCTGCTCTTGCTGGGTGGTTTCTGTGAAACTACTTTCTCTTCTGTGCACCTGTGTCACCTACTCCACTTTTTGTTGTAGGATTCAAATTAAAGGATGAACAAATACAAGTATATTGTAATTTATAGATATTAAATTTCTAACCTGAAAAATAATAATAGTCTCTATTATCTTTTAGTTTGGTGTGGCTGAACCAAGAAAGAAGGCATATGCTGATTTCTACAGAAATTATGATTCCATGAAAGATTTTGAAGAAATGAGGAAGGCTGGTATCTTTCAGAGTGCAAAGTGATATAGGAATAAAAAGGTAATACAGTTACTTGAAATGACTTCAAAAAAGTTGCTAGCTATGTTAAAATTAAAATGTATTATTTCAACTATTTTATGTTTTGTATTAGCTACTGTAAATTCATAGCAGTGTGTAACTAGTTTTCAGAACTCATGTTACAGAGTTGGTACTATATTCTTATTAAACAAAACTTCCATCTCCTTTTCCCTTAGACTTTGGTAACCATTATTATTTTTTTTTCTGTGATTGGCTTCTTTTACTTAGTATATTTTTGAGGTTTACCCACGTTGTAGTTTATATCAGAATGTCCCAACATTTTCATACTTCATTTTGTCAGTTTGTAGTAGACACTTACAGAGCGCCCTTTCTGCCCCTCATCTTAGTCTGGGAAATTTCTATTTGTAATCCTATGGAATAGTTATTGGAATCCTAGTGAGTTAACTCCAGCCTACCACTTCCAATACAACCCGTGGTGAGAATAAAGAACACTGAGGCATCTTTGTAGTTAATGGGGAGCCACGGGGTCTTAATTCCAATTAAGATGATGGCTAACTGGAACAAAGGCCTGCCTTTTATTAATTCATGAAGAAAGGGGTGGCTTGAGGATGAGTAACCATGAGAATGGCTGGAAGTGGGTGAGTGCTGGGAGCTGGGCTAGGTTGATGATCTGAAATCACCTCTGCAATATGCAGAAAGAGGGATGCAGGAAGAGCAATCTGCATAACACAATTGAGATAGCATCTACTGTTTGAGGCTGGTGCTTCAGCTCTGATGTATAATCCTTTATGACCTGGGAAGTCACAGTCTCTTATCTAGAGGCTGGATCCCAGCAGAAAGGGCAGCACAGCATAGCTCAGCAAACACTGTGTGCTGCTGTTGTTGGCTCACCTTGGCTCACATATGTTCATTGGGGAGCTAGGGGTGCAGGGAAACACCGCCCTGTCCTCTTTGCTTCACAGAATACACATCAGCACGTGGACTGGACTGATTTGCATTGCTTATAGCCAATGGCAGGGATAAGGAAAAGTCCTAGCCAGTTTTGTACATGCCAGTACGTGGAAACAGGGCCAGGTTTAACTAAAATGGAGATAATTGTTCTTTCAAAAAGAATCGTCCGGGTGGTCCTCCACCGACACTTGGATTGCTTTCACTTTTAACAGTTATGAACAGCTGCTATGAACGTAGGTGTACAAATACATGTCTCTTTTCAAGGACCTGGTTTCAATTCTTTTAGGTGTGTATTCAGAAACCATATTGCTGAAGCACATGATAGTTGTATTTTTGAAGAAATTTACATACTGTTTTATCATGACTACCCCATTTTATACTCAGCAGGATACAAGGAAGGGTTCCAGGTTCTTCATCTGTTCACAAACTATTTTTCCCCCTTGAATAGTAACCATTCTGATGGGTGAGATCTCTTAGTGCTTTAGGTTGTATTTTCCTAATGATTTGTAATTGAACATCTTTTTGTGTGATCATTGGACATTTGTATATCCTGTAGATTGCTTCTTGGCCTTTTGGTTAAGATCAAGTATATATCCTGTTGAATATATTGGAGTTATTTTGTGGTGTGTGTTAACACTTTTGAATTAGGGTGGTTTCTGTTGTTGAGTTGTAGGAGTTCTTTATACATTGTAGATATTGCCTCATCAGATATGATTGATTTGCAGATATTTTCTTTAGTTTTATAGGTTGCCTTTCACAGTGTTTCTTGGCAGAAGTTTTAAATTTTGATGTCCATTGTATTTATTTTGTTTTATATGCTTTGATGTCAATCTTAAAATCCATGTTAAATCCAATGTTGTGAAGCTTTCTCAGGCTTTTTCCTAAGAGTTTTTATCACTCTGTGGGCTATCTCCCCAGTGACATTTTGTCTTTGATCATTTTTTTTTTTTAAACTTGCTGTGCTGGGATCATGCATGTTTAGTGTGTGCTCTACTACGAACTGTATTCCCAGTCATCTTTAATTCATTTCAGATAATTTTTGTATATGTTGTAAATATACAATATGATTCTTTGCATATGGGTGCCCTGTTTTCCTAAAACCTTATGATCATTAGCTAGCTCCTCACCATTGAGTGGTCTTGGCACCCTTTTTGAAAAATCATGGTGCTGGTATCTCTAGCTTAGTGGTGCTTTGCAAGTGTTAAGATCCTGAGTTCAATTCCCAGTACCAAAAAAAAAAAAAAAAAAGAAACACCAAAGAACAAAAAAATTTGATTGCATTTTAAGAGTTTGCTTTGGGCTTTTTGTTGAATTGGTCTTTATGTCTACCTTCATGACAGTACCCCTCTGAGTTTTATAGGTTTGTAGTAAGTTTTGCGATTAAGATGTCCAAGTCTTCCAACTGTTAAGCCTTTTAATCCATGGGCCTGGGTGTCTTTCATTTGTATCTTTCATTCCTTTCAGCTATACTTTGGAATTTTCAGTGTGTCCTTCATGTTCTTGGTTAACACATTGTCACTTTTGTGTTTTGTATGTCTTACAGCTTGGCATTTCTCCTCTTAATACCATCCCTTGTGTTTATCTGTTTTGAAGGATTATGACCTGGCTCCCTTTTTACTTCATGTGTATATTTTGCTGATCTATTTTACCTGCTTAACTGTTTACCCCCAGCATCACTGGGCAGCACGTTTTTTTGCGTACTGTCTCAAGTGTCTCTCAGGCAGGTGGCATTCAACTAATTTGATTTTTTTTTTTTTTTTTTTGTGGAACTGGGGATTGAACTCAGGCCCCTGCACTGCCAGGGAAGCGCTTATTCCACTGAGCCATCTCCCCAGCCCCTATATGTGCTGTGCTGGGATCATGCATGTTTAGTGTGTGCTCT
>NW_004524694.1:2374769-2378604 GCF_000260255.1 Octodon degus | reverse complement strand
TTTTTTTGTGGAACTGGGGATTGAACTCAGGCCCCTGCACTGCCAGGGAAGCGCTTATTCCACTGAGCCATCTCCCCAGCCTCCGTTTGATTCTTGTACTGAATAAATTTGATAAAATTGTCACTTTTTATAATTCCTGTTATAAAAATTAATGACAAAATATGCCATTTTTATCTTGTATTTAAATAATTGGACTGGTATGTGGTTAAACTTGAAACAAATTTAAAATCATACAAGCATTCATTTTCCACTGTCCTGCTTTATTTTTATCACAAATTGCATCTTCATATGTTGTATGTCCATTAACACAGATTTACGGGTGCTTATGCTTTGTTTTAAAGTCTCAAAGAGAAGTGAAAATGGAGTTAGGAGCTAGTATTGTAATAATAAAGGCCTTTGTATTTGTCTTTTTATCAGAGAATTTTTTATTTTGTATATCTTTAAATTACTATCTAATGTCCTTTTGTTGCAACTTAAGGATTCTCTGAAGTGTATCAGTTTTTAACTTTATTTTTATTTTTACATAATTTGTCATACATATTAGTCATATTCATCATAGGACATTTGTACCTGTACATAATGTTTCTTTACCCACATTCCTGTCTTTGCCCTTCAGCCCTTCTTCCTCTCCCTATAGCACTTTTCATTTTTTTCCTTCCATTTCTTTCCTTCTTTCCTCTTCCCCTTCCCCTTCCCATTTGAACTTTATCTATTTCCTAGTATCTACCATTCATTTTGGTCCTTATGCTTTTGGTTTCTCATACAAGAGAAACAATGTGATATAAATATCTGTCTGGTTTATTTGTTAGAGTATATCTTCTAGTATAGGTGGGGCTAGTAATGCTCTCTTTTCCATCATGGAGTGTCTTTCTTCCCTGTCTCCTTGCTTATGTTTCCCCTCGTCTTCCCATGTCTTGTCCTCCATTCCAGGAAATGAACTCACAACCCCATGCTTGCCAGGTGGATGCTGTGCTGCTGAGCTGTATCCCTGGCCTCTTTTTATGTTTTGATTTTTCTTGAGTCAGGATCTTGCTATGTGGTTGAGACTGGTGTTGAACTCACTGGGTAGCCAAGGCTTGCTTTGAGCTGGTAGAGGTCCTCCTGCCTGAGTCTTGGGGATTATAGGTGTGTGCCACCACATGGAGCTCTGACTTACTTTTGAAGGGGTAGCTTTTCCATATGTAGTATTGATAGTTAACAGACATTTCCCCCAGGACTTTAAATGTATCTCCCCACAATCTTATGGCCTCTTCTCATGAGGCTTCCTCTTTGATTCATGGTGAATTGTTTTTCTTGCTGCTTTTAAATTTCTTTTTGCCTAGTTTATATGGAGGTTTTTTTTTTTTTTTGTTTTGTTTTTTGTTTTTCCCAGAACCAGGGATTGAACTCAGGCCCTTGCGCTTGCCAGGGAAGCGCATATTCCACTGAGCCATCTCCCCAGCCCCTATATGGAATTTATTGAGCTGGCTGTATTTATATTTCATTTTTCAGAATTGTTTTCTGCCATTTTTTCTTCAAATAAACTTTCTCCCCCTTTCTAAGATTTCCGTATAACATCCTGGTGCACTTGATGGTGTGTTAGGAGTCTGTTCACACTGCTTATTGTTCAAGCTCTTCAGACTGATACATAGCAGTGACCCATCTTCAAGTTTGTAGATTGGTTTCTTCTGTCAGAGTCTACTTTTGTGGCACTTCCCAAGCAAAACTCAATTTTTTCTCTTTATATTACTGCATTTTTGTGTTGTAGAATTAGTTTGATTCTTCAATTTCTCTTCAATAAAATTAATTTAAAAAGCAATTCATTTTTGTTTTCTTTGTGTTTTGTGTAGTTGTGCTGTTAGTTCATTGAGCATATTTAGAACACTTTTAAGTTTTTTCCTTTAGACAGGGTCTTCCTGTATTAGTCAGGCTGGCCTTGAACATCCTGTGTAGCCCAGGCTAACCTTCACTTACAGCAGTTGTCCTGCTTCAGCCTCCTGAGGGAATGCACTACCATGCCTAGTAGATAGTTTTAAGTTTTTATCAAATCAGAGCCCAGTGTGTTGGTTTTTATTTTTATTTTTCCATCTAGTTTGTGGAAATTTGTTTGTTGGAATAGGCCTTGTTTCTTTTTTAATGTGTCTGACAATCTTTTAATGTTGGCATTTGCAAAAATAATTTCTCTGTGTAGGTGGGCTGTGTGCATGGGAAGACTTTCATTGATTAGTCTGGCGCAAAGGCTCAGGGTTCTCTTTGAGCGTGCATCTTCCTGGGCCCTATACATACCCTCTCGTTGTACTCACTTTTCCTGCCATGTGTACACCATTGCTTTTAAGCCTTCCTTAACTTTCCTGAAGTTTCCTCCTGCTGCTGCTTGGAGCCGAAGGCTCTACTGTGTTCTGCCTTTAACCACTGTCCCCAGGTGCCTGCAGTTCTGCAGACCCCTCATGCTGTGGCATCTCCCATTGCTTGCTTCTGCTTTGAACCGGGTATTCAAACTGTCCACTGTTCCCATCAGTGCTGAGTCAGGTAAGACAGAAACCAGTCCTGAGAGCCGTTCTAGACAAACCAGCACTTTGTAAGCCAGCTCTGCGTTTCTATCCTGATGGAGGGGCCAGGGATTGGGTTGTTTCCTCCTACAGTGGGGCAGTATAGCTAGGTGCAGAACTGCCCTGGAACAGTAATGGTGAACCTTTTACAGCTTTCAGTAATACAAACAGCCTGTGTGGGGGCTGGGGAGATGGCTCAGTAGAATAAGTGGTTGCCTTGAGTTCAATCCCTGGTTCCACCCAAAAAAACCCCAAACAGCCTGTGTGGTTTGTTACACTGTAAGCTTGCCCTAAATTTCCCATCTTTCCAAAAGTGTTTTGCAGCTAAGCGTTCTGTTGGTTGCTGTGCCCTAACTGGGCTTTATAATTCTTACAAAACTACTTTGTTCCATACAGTGTTCATGCATTCTTTCTGGGAAGATTGGTGTGAATTCTACTGTCTATTGCTTACATTTGTTTAAAGTTAATATTTATGTTCAAAATCATTTGTTTTACTATTAATTGCTAGATTTTGGCAATATGAAAAATGATTTTCTTAGAAGTGACTTGTAAAAAAAACAGAACAACTATTTGGATTCTTTTTATTCCATAAAAGGTTGCCTGTGATTGACTTTCTAGCTCTTTTCATACATTCTAGCTTAAGATTCATCCATGAGGATCTTGTCTTAGGGAAAGTATAATTAAGGTCCCGCATCTAGAAAAGGACCAACTGGTATCCTGATGAAAGGTTATCCACTGGCTTGAAAGGAAATTATCAAATACTCAATGAGACTGTTCCTATTTTGTAGTCCTAGGCATGTATTTAAGCTCAACAAGAGAATAATTTAAATGGTTAAGGACTCCCATTTTGCTCTGACATGGAGACTCTGAACCTGCTGTTCAGGCATCATGTTCTTGAATGAGCATGTCATGTATGCTAATGAAAACTGTATTTGTATGTATATTTTCCAAGATCTGGAGTAGGAAAAAGCCTGTTGTACTGGACTTAGATCAGTTTTCTAAATAACTCAAAGGTAATTTTACACTACAAGGTACTTTTGTGTAATAGATTTGATTCTATAGCCTTGTGTTTCGTCAATTTTCAGGAAATACTTGAAATTAGATGCGTATGCCCAAATATTCATGGTATTTTACAATTCTAGTAAAAGAAAATAGAACTTACTTTCTTTTTTTTTTTTTTTTTGGTGGAACTGGGGGTTGAACTCCATTCCTTGCGCTTGCCAGGCAAGTGCTTATTCTACTGAGCCATCTCCCTGGCCCCCAGAACTTATTTTCAATGGTTGAGAAATTAAATTTTTTTCATACCA
>NW_004524694.1:2320304-2374594 GCF_000260255.1 Octodon degus | reverse complement strand
AGAACTGAGCTAAGGGGCAGGCCCCCCAAAGGCAGAAGGATTTTTTTTTTTTTTTGCTCCGAATGCCTTCAGGGCAGTCCATTATCAATATTCATAAAATGGCATAAACTGTAGAAAACTAAGAATGTCATATACAGAATGACCTGTTAGTAATTGTACAGATAAAGACAGAAGAGGTGACTTAAGGAAATACTAATAGTTGTGTTTATAATGCATAGCAGTAGTGTTTTAACTTTAAAGTTAAGGGCACTATATAGATATGAGAGAGAATGAGGGAATCAGACTTGAGAAAGAAAAAGCTGTTAAAGCATAAAAGAGTTAAGGTGTGGTATGCTCAGAATGGAAGAGTCTGTGAGAGTGGTGGGGCAGTTTGGAGGAAAGTCAGCCTAGAGCCCAGCTGTCCAGGAGTGGACTTCTGGGAGCTGGAGTGACCAGAACATGGGTCTGCGCCTAAGGACATGCATCAGTTGATCTTAAAGAGATGGTCGGTTCTCAGAATGTTTATCACTGACTTAGTCATTCTCTCTCTCCACAGGTTTCTTTGGATTGGGTTCCATAGGCATTTGTTGCTGATCAGTGTTCCTGAACTATGAAACATGAATATGTGGGCTAAGGAATACTTAGGATTCTCATGACAAATAAACACTTGTGTGGACAGTAAAACTTTGTGCAGTTACTCTTATTGATAATTTAGATCTCTTACAAAACATTATAACTGACTGGAGATTATTTTATGGGAGATAATGAAGTATTTAAAATTAAGGTCCTCCTAGATCCTGGCTTTGTGGGGATCTGTAGGAGGGACAGAGACAGTCCTGCCAATGAATTCTTGTGCTTGAATTTTGTTGGCATTATTTGATAGCCCTGCTCCTGTCAAATAAGTGAAAATCAAAATGAATTACTGAGAAATACTTAAAATTGCTTTATTAAACTGATATAAACAGAGTGATCAAAATATACAGTGAATGCATTTTGTTTTTAAAGACAAGGTCTTGGTATATAGTTCCGGTTGGCCTTGAGCTCACTGTGTGGCCCAGGCTGGCCTTAAACTCCTGGGATACACAGTGAGCTCCTGCCTCTGCCTCCCGAGAGCTTGGGATCACATGTGTATATCACCATGCCTGGCTGAGAATAATCATTTGCTAGAGTGACAGATACTTTGCCACTAGCTCCCTTCAGAATAGTCCCCTTTGTTTGGAACACACTTATCCCATCATTCTACAAGTCCTCTTTTGTGTCATTGAGGTATGATTAAAAATGATTAAAAGTTAGGTGAGTGCTGTTGTAGAATGCTATTCATCCAGAAAGGCAGGGTCATGAAAGGGTCATATGTTGTGTTCTTATCCATTTGATTTGGCACCACGTGGCTTCTGACTGTTCCAAAGTCAAAATGCCCATGCAATGTACACATTTTGCATTGGTTCAGGACATCTAAGCAGCCAGGGTTGTGCAATCATGAGAACTCCAGAAATGTGTCACAAAAAAGTTAGTTCACAGTGAATGGTAGGCATTTGAGGGAGTTAATGGCAGTGTGTCATTTGTTGTATTTATTTTTTTAACGTCTACTGTAGTTTTCAGTCATATCTCGTAGAATCAGAATGTATCTAAAAAAATGGTCCTTTGACTTGAGTAGTGTCTGCTAATAACAAGCAGTGTGGCAACCTTTTCAGAATCTGTTCGTTAACTGCTGTTTAAAAATTAAAGTGATACAACAAAAAGCTTTAAAGGTACATTTATCCAAAGTTAGGTTAATCATGGATTAAGAAAAGCGTATCTTACCCTTTTTAACTTGTACAGAATTGAGTCACATGATGAGAACTGAGTAAAAATGTTTAACAGTATTCATGTATGGTCTGTAATTCAAGGAAACCTGTGCCAGCCGTGCAGCTTGGCAGTAGGCACTTGTCTAGCTTGTAGGAGGCCTTAAATTTGATCCTAGCACTGAGACCCACCTCCCCGAGAACAAACTGTTTCCTTTTAAATAATTTTATATAACAGTATGCAAAATTACTATAAAACATACAAGAATTAGTATATATTTACATTCTTAAAAAATAGTTACTTTGAAGTTGACAAGCTCACTTTTTTAAAGTGAGCAAACAAGCCTTTCTTCATATTCAGCCCGCATTCTCCATGAAGTCTTCCTTGCCAGGCACAGTGATGTAGTGACTAGTCACCAGCCTGTTGGGACCTAGAGATGAGTGAGTCTCTGAAATTGTTTCCTAGCATTTCACATTTGTAGGTACAAAGTTATAGGCCCAAGTTCAAAAGTAGATTAATCAGTAGACACATTTCGATGAATTGGACCATGAGATATTTACCGAACGTTTTAAGGTATATGCTGCCTGCCCTAAGTAAGATTCTTGAGTCAGACCTATTCTTGGATATAAAATGATGTGAAGATAATTGGGAATATCTTCATGCCTTACCTCAGCGGAGGAAACTGGACTGACATCATTAATATTGGGGATCTGGATTCCCCTCGAGTACCAATAAATTCCTAGAAATAAACTAATCTGAGCATGTTGTCTTATTTTCATTGGCTTATACCAAGGGGATATACTTCAGTAAAATACAAATTGGGGGAAAAAAACTTTTTTAAAATGTACCTCAACAGACGTAAGATGTACACTACTTTTAATACAATACAGATTTGGGAGGGCAAGTACATAGCAGTTTTTGCTAAAGAACAGCATTATAGCAGCTAAGGGACAAGCAACAGGACCCTAAGCACTTCAAGAATCCAAACTTAGTAGACATGACCTATTAGGCTGCGGTTTCTCAGCCTCCTCCCAATGGATGCAACTGGAAATAAAGCTTTTAACTCTTCTCTGCACTGTAAGGACTAATCACTTTTTGTATTAGAGCAGTAACAGCTATAGTATGGAAATTTGGTATGGTAGAGCAAAAGGGATGCATTTTTGGTCGAAATACAGCATATACAAGATTCCGTTGTTTCCTAATGGGACGGAACATTTTGGCCCATCTTAATATAATTTTGGGGGGAAAATTTGGGTAAGAATTTAATAATTGTATAAGTGGCTAGTAAATTATAACTAGAAGAGTGTTGGCCTTTTTGGGTCCATGTTGAATGTTAGAGTAATACTAAGTTGCTTGTTTCAAAAAATGGCATAATTAGAAATCCAAACCTTAGTGGGGACTCATGGGAACCCTCTCCTCAGGGCTTTATTCTTTACCATGGTAAATTTACTAATGAAGACCTGAGCAAAGTGTGGGTCAGCCAAATAATGGTACTCTTTAACAGTGGAGGAGGGAGGTTCCACAGCCACCACTGGGCACGGTGTTTGTGTGGAAGAGCAGCTGGGGGCCAGGTGACAAGATGTCTTTGCAATGTAGTCCACAAGTCTGTTGTATTGTTGCTCTGACAGTCTCTCTCGGACTCCATCCACCTGCAAGCCAAAGACACATTCATTAGCTGCTAAACCCTTATAATAGACTTCTGCAGTACACTTATTTTTTTCTTGATACATTTGGATACTGTGCCTCTTGGCTCATCTGTTACAGCCATTTGTTCAAAACAGTGTCTCCTTTTATTTTTCCTCTGAGATGAGCAATAGCACAGCAGTTTTAGCAGTATAACAACAGCTCTGCATAAGAATATTAAGAAAGCCTCCTCTGAATAAGCACCTAGTGCTTATTCAAACAATACCCATGTTTGAAGTTGACAATTTGATAATATTGTACTATTAAAATACTGTTATTGCTGTTTATCAAAGTATTCCAGGAACAATTAAAAATGTCTTCTCTAAATCTAGTCACCCTTATACTTGGCATTCTGAAATAAAAGCTCAGTTAGGCAGGCTTTGTAAACCTCAGATAAAACCTCTGCAGCCTGACAGAAAAGTAGAAAAGAGCATTTCATTGAAACCAGTGGCTGTGGGCAGAGATTTAAAAAAAAACACCAAAAAAACCTTTTGAACTGTTAACATTTTCTGTTTTTATAAATGCTAGGATTTAAAGCCAGAGAAAATAGACTGGGCAGAGGAAGGGGAAATTTTTATGGAAGGGAGGATGCAGAGTACATTTATGGTTCATAAACGTCTGGCTCATCTTCAGTAGAAATGCGTAGGAGAACTGAGATATACTACCTAGGTTCGTGAGTGAGATTTTCTGAGAGTGCCCATCAAAGGCAGCTGGAGCTATAAATTCTTCTCACCCACGTCTTCTTGCTATCTAGTGTGTAGATGAAGCGGAGTGGGAAGTTTGCAGCACAAGCCACCCATCTGTGAGCAGCAAGTAGCTACTGACCTTGAGGTGGTTCCTACTTACTGAGTGTCAGCTAGACCATTCTGGAAGAAATGCAGTTTCACTAAGGTTTTAGTTGTCAAAAAAGAGGCACCGTGAAGAATTTTATATTTCTGTGTAGGGCCCAGAAACAATGCAGTCAAAAGAGTCAAAAGCTGCAAAAGCCACTGAGATGGCAGAGATAGTAAAGGGGTCTGCTAGAGGATTCAGCTTGGCATTGTCAGAGTTCAGATCTCCTATTTTTAAGCTTGAGGAAGAAAATGAAGGCCTCCAAAGACTTAAGACAGATGGAAGTTGTGCACCACCAGGCAGAAGCCAGAGCTCTGATACCACTTGATGGGGCCGGAATTCAGCTGGAAAGTTCTGAATACACAAAGTCTTAATTGCTCCTCCTGAACAGCAGCACAGGAAAGCCTGTGTTGTGAAAGGAACCTGGCCAAGGAATAAATTGACCTTCTGACTCATTTTGAACCTCTCATAAGGGATTTCAATAATGTGCCAGGCATATTAAGCAATTATTACCCCTAAAAATGGCTGCATTAAACCAAGAAAAGCAAACGCTGCTTTAAAAAAAATTTCAAATCTTGCCATACTTAAATATGCTGAGTGATGTCATCTACAAATTAGTTCCTTCCAAGATCCAAAAGAGCTGTTTCCTAGCTTCTTAAAGCCATTTTATATAAAGAATTGAACACACTGCTCTTCATTTTCACAGGCACATAGCAGGTAGGCTTCCCAGCCAGCTTCAGGTCTGCATGATGTTGGGAGGCCCTGACCACAGCAGGGCAACCCTCTGCTCCCACACTAAGACACACTGGGTTGGAGTATGAAGGACTCACAAGTGCTCTGCAGCTTGAGGTTTTTTTTTGGGGGGGGTGAGTGGGAGGTTGAGGTCCTGGACTCAGGATTAGGCAGCAGTTACTGTTTTTATGAACTGCGGGGAGAGACAAGGTGGAAGAGATAAAAGAAGGTGGGTGCCTGCCTGCGCTCCCCCCCCCCCCCCCCCCCGGCACTGCTGTTGCTGCTGGGTGTGCTCACTGCTTTTCTTTAATGGGTGTCTTGCAGTGCTCCTGTGTACCCTGCCTGTGTTTTAGCCATTCCTTAGTCCTAACCCTCTTTTATTCCTGGACATCAAAGGAAAACCTTTATTGAGTGTGGTGTCTAGAGCTTCAGTGCATTCATGTCTAACTCAATGATTCCATGGTCATAACCTTGGCAACATGTATGGGTGTTGCCTCTCTGTCTCAGTTGCCCCTGGAGAAGTAGGTCTCTTTCCTCCCACAATGACATGTCTCAGTACCCTTCTCAAACAAGTGCAACAGACAAGGATCACAGTGAAAGATAGTTTAACAGCAAGAGATGAATCTCCACTGTCAATTTGAGATCTGAAGTATTTCCCAAGCCTACTAAGGAAAAACTATGGTCACACATATTCTTGGGGTCTTGGAGGTTTCTCATTAAAGACTAAGGACATAAAGATAATGCTACTATCCTCTGCCAGATCCTGTAACCAGATCACCACTGCTTTATTGTCAACTGGGTCAGAAGATTTTTGGCAGATGTAATAAAGTCAGGCTGGATATCTGACCTCTGTTTATTCCCCACAAGTCATCTACTCAAAGCAGCACTGCAGTCCTGGTGCCAAGCCCCAGTTTAAAGCCTTGACTGATTATGATCCAAGAAACTAGAGAAATCTTAGAGTTGTTGTGGTTGGCCACTTTCCATCTCTGATAATTTTTACCCAAACAGTGGTGTGAGCGAGACACAGGCTCCCATATCAAGGAAAATAATAATGAAAAGGAATCAGGATTTGCTGTCCTTTGCTGGGGCCACTTGGTCCCCAGGTAAGACTAATAGACTCCAGCTTGTCACTGATCATCCATCCTGCCACATGGAAAAAGATGCCTGTTTTAGGGTCAGCATGGAGCTGACCCCTTGGAGCAGGCTACCACCTGGGAGCTGGGGTGGAATCATTTCTCAGTGGCTACTCCACACATGCCACTCAACAGCATCCTTTCCATGTCACTGTATGTCTGCCTAGAGCCACAGCCAGCAGCCAGTACATCTCAGGAGCTGTGGAGCCAGGAAGCGGGCCCAAGAGGCCAAGCACTGTCCCCAGGAAGTACTCAGTGTTACTTATAGACAGGAAATTGCACTATGGGAAAGGGGCACTGCTACAGAATACATTCATTGTGTAGGAGGAAGACGTATTCACAACAGTTTGACCCCTGAAATCTCTTGGGTTGGGCTTGGGGGAACGAACAGAGGGAAGAAGTCTGTGCAGCCTGCCCTTGCCTCATGATGCCCCTCACTCAGCAGTCCCTTCCTGTACCCCCAGACCAGCTGCAGCTACTCCCAGGTCCATGGAGACCAGGGGCGTTTTTGAGGGGCAGCTGCCAGCAAGCCCTGCAGTTCTTTGCCCTTCCATGCACCAGCTGTCTCACATTTGGGAGCTCCACTGTCCCATCTAGTTCAGCTCC
The DNA here is from genome assembly GCF_000260255.1 of Octodon degus. Classification (NCBI taxonomy): domain Eukaryota; kingdom Metazoa; phylum Chordata; class Mammalia; order Rodentia; family Octodontidae; genus Octodon; species Octodon degus. The sequence continues at coordinate 2,367,848 of NW_004524694.1, read as the reverse complement.
CAGCCTATGCTGCTAGCAGCTTGTGAGACTCACACAGCTTGGGCCTAGGCCGGAGTCCCTCTAGCACCTGCTTGGCTCTTGTGCAGGGCTAACATGCACACCTGAGTGCATCTTTCCAACTCCTTCCACAGTGCACCCCCACGCCCATTGCCACCATCATCCTTATAGATTTCTGGTCTCCAGCAGCCACCTGCGGGTCACAGATGTCAGCCTGTGTCCTGACTTCTCTGGCAGCTGGCTGTGGGAACCCTGTTGTCTGAAGCGTACCTCCACATCGCAGGCCACTCTTGGCTGCTTGAGCTGCACGGTGAGCAGGTGCTTCTGCTTGCTGTCCTGTGCACATTCGATTTCAGTAACAGGGAAGGCCTGCTGCTGTGTGTCCTCACTAACGCTCACCACGAAGAGCACCTCTGATGTCAGGAGCAAGCACCCTTCATACTCCTGGCCTGAGCCCCTCACCAGCATCACATCCAGGGCCATGTGGACTTCTGGTCTGCCCAGAGACTGGAGCATTTTCCTGTTTAAGAGGAGAAAAGTCAGGCTAGGAGCCAGATTGGTAAAGACAGTTACTCACTGGTGCTCACTGCTTACAATTATAGGGGGAACCCAACACAGAGCTCCCAACGGCAGAGTCATCACCCTTCTGATGATTACCTTAGCTTGCAGTATCAGTTTAATTCTGGTCAACAGACCTAGTTCCTCCTAGGGACAAAAATTTCCTTTCACCAGTAAGGTTTAGCTCCTTTTTCCATCAGAAATGATAGTCCCTAATTAGAATGCTGCTTCTCCAGAGAGCGCTGGCTTCACAGGCCCAGGCTGTTCAGCCAGCGTGAGACCTTCCTGAGCAGTTATCACAGAATAGAGTTCTGCAGACAGTCCCAAACCTGGGATTAGCAGCCTGGCCCCGGCTGCTCCGATGCCCTGCACCAGTGTCAAGGACAGCTGTTCCTCCTGGGCACCTGCCCCAGATGCTACTAACATGCACTGTGGATGTAAAATGGAACAAGTATCCTAGTAATTTACCAGACATATTTGACATGGCTGTTTGGAGCCTGGTCAGCGGGTCGATCACTTGGCTGATAGCGCTGTTTGGGAAGCTGAGAAAGTCCAGCTCCATGTAAAATACCTGTAAAAAAAAAAGAAGTGAAGGAGTTTTACTACTTGATTCCTGGAAAACGGTTCCATGCTACAGTGACCTCATCTGCTGAGAGGGCGCCATTAACTATTACAGAGCCAAAATAATGGTAGCAAGTGCCCAGATAACCACTACACCATAGTAGTCACCATGTGATCTTAAACTGCCAGAAACTACAATATGAATATGCTACAGAAGCAGACTAACACAGGTAGCACAGCACTCCTGACAGCAGCTGGTCACCAACTACAGCTTGCACATCGCTTAGAATTTATGTGTTAAAAAGGCAACACTACTAGTTGACTTCCTTGCTTACTACTCCAGTACTTGTTCTGTGTCTGTGCTGTATGGTCAGACAAAAAGAATACACAATATACACAGATACACACAAAGGCACATGGTTTGCCTAGATACAGTATTTAAATGGTAAGTGACTTAATCCAGCTGTTACATATGATTCCATATACATTTATGAGAGCTCTCAGCTTCGGCTTTATTACATGCTCTCCTGGGGCCGGCTCCAAATGAGGGCACCCAGTGGCAGCCACACAGGCCTCTGCAGAGACTCCAGAACCAAAGATGGTACAGCATGTGTGCTTTCTGGGGCTTGTAAATGTTCATAAACGAGGCACAGTCATTAGACTAAGAGTTAGTGGTTTGTAAAACCTTCAGTGTGGTAATAAAAGTTTTACAAGAATGATGGAAACCAAGAAAACCATGTGAAGCTCTGCTCAGAGATGCTCTTATGCAAGGCAGAGTTCCCAGTCCTGGGAAACACCACGAGGGACAACAGCACTTTCAACATCAAAGGATTTATGAAAGATGAGTTGCCTTTACCTCACTGGAGTCTGTAGCCAAAGGAATACTGTTTTTATTCATGTGTGAGGCCTAACCATTTGGTAAGAAAGAGTTCAACTTTCTCCCTTACAAGCTGTGGCAGTTTTTATTTTGGTTTCCCTGGAGGCAACATATCATTCACAGGACAGGGAGAGAGGGTGGAGCAGAGGGACTCGGCTCCATCAGTGTGGTCTCTGAGAATGCTGCAGCAGCTTCAGGTCTCCTGCTCCATCCCAGGATGGGGTAGTGAGGTGCTAGGGGCAGATGCAGAATGCTGGGCGTCAGACAAGTGGGCGAGCTCTCCTGCAGGTGAGGTACAGTTAGCCGTTTTGTGCCAAAGTGGTATCAGTTTAGGTAAGAAAAGGTTGATCCTGGCCATGCCTAGTGGAGATGATGTTCTCTGCCAAGAGCACAGAGCGTAAGTATAGCAGGAGGAGCCGCCTCATGCCAGCCACTCCCCATGTGCACACTGATGTGTGGCCCGGCCCAAGCACCGCCATCCAGGCCTAAGTAGTGCCACAAGCCGCAGGTCTCTACAGCTGTCTACTTGGAGAAGGGGCTCTGAGCATCAGACCATGGTCCTTTGCCTCTGCTGACCACAGGAATCAGCCTGGCTGCCCACGGCCCAGTGGGACTGCAGAGAAACCACTCCAGACCCAGGGATGTGCACACAAATGCAATGCTCTCCTTCACAGACAACTGCTGCCCACAGAGTTCTTCCTGCCTGTAGGCAGCCTTTTATAGGGAACAATTTAATCATTCCTTGCTGCAATATATTCTCCATGCTGCCCTCAATCTCTAACTGGTTAGTGTTCATTAAAGTATTTTATTTTATTTGTTTTTGTACCAGGAATAAAACTCAGGACCTTGTGCTTGCCAGGCAGATGCTTGTAGCACTGGGCTATATCCCTAGCTTTATTTATGAGACAAGGTGTTGCTATATAGTTTGGGTTGGCCTTGAACTCATTATATAATCCAGGCTGGCTTCAAACTCACTGTGATCCTCCTGCCTCAGTTTCCTGAGTGCTGGGACTGCAGGCATGCATTGCCATGCCTTGCTTTTATTAAGTACACTATAACAAAGATCCTGTGACACAGAAAAACACTATAGTAATGAAATTACTAATTCTAATAACTCATTTTCTGCCTCTACAGTTTTATTACTTTCTACTAGGAGCACAATTGTACTCTGTGTAAACAAGCACAGGAAGGCAAGAAAGACAGCTATGATTTATCCATTATTTTTCACCCCTTTCCCTGTGTAAGAGGCTCTGGTATCATAATGCAAACACACCAGTAAAGTCCAAGGCCAATTTCCCGCCTCCTTACCGTAGCCAGTCTGTGACACAAGCTCAGCAGCTCCTCCAATGGGCTTTGTGAACACCCCCATGATTCCTTTCCCCACACCCGAGATAACGCCCTTGGCCTTGTGTCCTGCTGAAGCCTGGGCCTCGGACGTCTTCTGGAAGTTCTGCATCGGCTGATCGACTATTCCAGCAATTGCACCTGAAATAACAAAAGTCCTTGTGAAGGACAGAGCTTAAAAGTCCTCGGATAATGAAACCCCAATCTGGAACCCAGTTTTATGTGGATTGAAAATAAATCCCTGTTACAAAATTTTTTACTATACATTTATTTACCACAATTATCTAAGTACATTTAAAGTTGCTTATGTGAAACATTTATCAAAACACAATGTTCAAGATTCATGCAATTTACCAAACACTTAAGACTTCACTAGCTTTGCCCATTTGCCTTTCTTCTGAAAAAAGATGACACCTCTACAGGGAAGTACGGCCTCAGGAGAGGGAGCTTGTTTAGGCAGCAAACTTTCAGTCAACTGGGGTGCAAAAAGGGAAGAGGAAGCCCCTCTCTATGTTTTTGCTTTCAATAACAATTATTATTTTTTTTTGGGGGGGGGAGTACCAGGAATCAAACTCAGGACGTTGTGCTTACCTGGAAAGTGCTGTGCTGCTGAGCTATATCCTCAGCCTCAATTATTTAATAATAATTCAATATGCTCAATGTATGTATTTAAGGCAGGCGGTAATTGATATAGCACTTACTTCTCTTATGCCTACTCTATCTTGACTGCTTCCTAGAGCCTCCTTTATATGAAATCATTTACTGTCCATAGCCCTGGCAGCTGGGACTTATCTTCTCACTTTCTACAAGAGGGCATGGAGGCATACAAGTTAAGAAGTTTTCCAAGGTCACATAGCTGTTAAGTGGTTGGGACTGAATTTGAATCCAAGGATCCTGAGCCAGAGCCCCACTCTTAGCTGTCCATCTATGCTGCATGATCGAAATAATATGGTGAATGTGTTTTTATTATAGTAAAAGTCACAATGCATTAATCCTCTGAAAATACTCCCCACTTCAAATCACTCAGCCCATCCTTTGGCTGGATGCCCACTTTCACTGGGGTCTTCAGGTGCGCTGTCATGGCTCCTCAATGTCTTCAGTGGATTCAAAATGTTTATTTTTTATGGTCATTTTGATTTTGGCAGGACCACAAATTTCATGGTGCCAGATCTGGTGAATAAGGTGGATGAGGACATACTGTTATGTTTTTATGAACCTGTCTTCCCAGGGGCTGGCAATCAGCAGGAACATTCACTGCATTTTTTATTATACTGCTTAAAAATGGGATAAAGAACCTTCAAGAATGCTGGGCTAATGTGTTCAAAGTGAGAAGTAGTATTCTGATGGGAGCAAAAGCAGTGTGTCTTTAACTGTAGTAAATTTTAAAATTTAAAAAATCCACATATTCACTTATTCTGTTTATAAAACAGGCTCTTTGCTAATTTCAGAAAACTTCCTTCTCTCTCACTTTAACTAAGGTTTGGATACTCACTCTTCATTTAGAATAGCTCCCCAAACCCTGTTTCACTGATCTGTTCTACGACCTTTAGCACGGGGCCATGACTTCATCTTGCTGAATGAGGGTGGTGCAAATGAAAGCCTCCTTTTTTTAGTATATGTGCCGCCGAAGCGAGCACATGAAAGCCTCCTTGACTACTCCTCTAACTATGTCCTTCTTGTTCCTTTTACCTCAAGGGCCAATAATGAGACAGAGAAGAGGCCTTGGTAGTCCTCTGGCTCATGACCAAGCAGGGGGTTCATTAACTCGGAAGTGGAAATTTCTTTACAGTTCTTGTAGAATCCCTTGTTTTTAACTCAGACTTGATAGGATATACAAAAATGCAGTGCATTGGTGGAAATTTTAGTGCCATCAGATCCTGTTACTCCAAATAGCATTAATTCAGTCTCTTGAGGTATCCAGGTTTTAGTCAATAACCTGTTAATTTCAAGCAATAGTCCATGGAACAAACCCAGTAGGACAAAAGGCTTGTTCCTTCAGGTCAAATGTGAAGAAAATATCCAAGGATTCTAGTTCTCTAGGCTTCGACAGAATCATTTAAATTTTTAAAACAGGGTAAGGAAAGGCTGAGGTGACAGTTCTGCTTTCCAGTCTAGAGTAATGCCACCTACTCCAGAGTCTATGAGTATGCCTCCAGAAATGATGGGCTGAGGGGAGCAGATGGCCCTGGCTCTCCTGGCTCTCCAGGGGTAAGGGTCACGCTCAGCACCCCAGATGGCCATTGCTGGTCCTCAGGCTGGGAGCACCCTTCACTTTGTCAGAGGTCAAGGGATCCAATCCTCTGGTCTCTACCTACAAGGTCAGGGACAGAGCAGCCACCAGGAGTACAAGGGAGGCAGGAATCCTTGGTCTTTTTCTTCATCATTTCGTAAGTAAGCAGCATCAAATTAAAGACTGCAGCTTTTCTCATTTCACTATTTGATTTCTCTGAAAGGTCTCCATGCTTACATAAAAATTATAAACAATTCTATAAACATCAATAAATAAAAGCATTGCCAGTAAAAAAAGTAGACTTTTCTCAAGTGTGGCAACTTCTAAAATTAATGGGGAGAGCAGGTGTGGTGATACACACCTGTAATTCCAACAGTCTGAAGACTGAGGCAGGAGGACTGTTAGTGAGTTTGAGTCCAGCTTGTGCTACATAGTGGGACTATGTCTCAAAACAAAATAACAACAAGAAGAACAACAGAAAGTCGGAGGTTGGCTCCCTTATTTATAAGTGCCACTCCCTTCCAAGTGGCAGCCCCCGCTGTTCACGGAACCTGTAGCAAGAGCGCCGTGGTCATCCCCACAGGGTGGGAGCACCTCCACATCAGTGCAGATGGCGTCCTGTGAGTGCTGCCTTTCCTCTTCCTCCTTCCTTTGCTGAGGAAAGGCCACAGCAAAGAAGGTTCCAATTACCTTGGCATTGGTGGCTCTGACAGATAAACTACTGGGGCAGTTAGGAAAGTGGGACGCCTGAGCCCATGACAGGTATTAGAATCTACGAGGTAGAAAAGAAGCTGACACACATGCAAGAAAGGGAAAAAGCCAGCCTGTTGCATATGCCAAGCCCTCCCTGATCAGCGGGTACAACTGTCTCCTGTGTGAGAACAGGTGGAAGATGGGGAGGCCAGGAGAATCGGCCCTGCTCTGCTCTCTGCAAGCTTGCTGAGGAGTGAGGGAGCAGCCTTGGCTAGCACTGTGGGAGCCCTTAGTGCTGCAGTGTAAGCCAGCTAAGTCCTAAACTGGTAAATTATTTACTGTCAGACTCAAACTCTGCTCTAATGCTGTAAGTAGTGGAAACTGATCGCAAGCCTGTGCTGGTGTCAGGCCCACAGGATGGGGTGGTGGTCACATGGACGGGGCTGTGATGTGATCAGGGAGGTGCAGGGTAAGACCTGGTGGCAGAGGCAGAGCCCTGGAGGGGTACAGGAACATTGTCTCTGCACCTTCAGTCAGGAGAGTCTGGGAGAATCGAGGGGGAGGGGACCGGTGCGTTCCTTCACTGCAGCTCTGACTGGCCACTGGCCACAGGTGGATCATGCGGGCAGGCATGTCGTGCGCTGCTGGCCTCTTGACTTTGAGGGGCAATTTTATTTAGGTCCCTCTTCTGTCCCGATAGCAGAGGCACAGACTGCAGCTGGAACACTGTGATGGCTCACCATTCCAAATACAAGTGACACCCCCAGGGTGCTGTCACTGCAGCTTGAGGCAACTCAGAACAGATGTGCAAACTGAGAAGGAAATATTTGGGTCAGTCACACTGGAATCCTACTGAACTTGCTGAGGGCCAACCTGAGCTATCAGGAAGAGGCCTAATTTGTTGGGATTCTGAGATAACCCCAAGTTCCCCAAAGTGGCACTCTGGTGTCTGGAGGAGCCAGTCCATGGAGTGGAACTGTTGCCCTGAGCTGATCATCCTTTCCCAGCATAGGTACCAAGGCAGAGAAGCAAGTGTGGGAATTTGGGTAAACAGATCTGCAGATGCGGGCAAGGCTGCTGCATGGTAAACAGTCTTTCCAAAAGCTGTTGTTTTGCAAGACCTGCTGGGGAGTCAGCCGAAGCCTTCTGTGACCTCTGCACTGGCACTTTCCCTTCTCTTGAGCTGGGCTGGTCAGGCATGGCGTCTAAAGCCTGCCTTTGATTTTTAAGTGCCTCATTACACCCAGGAGGGGGACACAGAGCTGAGGCCCAGGGAACAGACACACTCAGGCATAGTCTATCCTTTCTGGACCTTGCAACTGTTAAGTCTTTCCCATTTGGTTCTCAGGCCTAGAAGCTTCCAAGGTAGGTGACAAGGTGGGGAAAGGCCGGGTCCCTCTGTGTCCTGAGGTTTGGTCTGGGCAGTCAACTCAGCTTCCTCTCTGGCCAGGTCTGTGAAAATCAAGTAAGATAATACCTATGAAAGTGCTCTGTCACCCTAGATGTTGTTTAAGTATATTTTTATTAACTGGGTCCTTAAAGGTTCTACTTTATAAAGAAAGAAAATGAACAACTATAATTTCAACTTCTCTACTGTGGGTTTCACACTATTACATGAGGTTTGACTGAAATATTATAAATGCTTAAATTTTAAAAAGTTCTTTCAGCCAAAGGCACGTTGTCATTAATTTCCCTCACTTCCAACACAGTTATCCCAACGTTCTTGCCACTGTGAAGGAGGTCTAAAAGTCCTCTTTTGTGAAGGTCTTTAGTTGCAACTGTGGCCTCAATGTCCTGAACTGATTTGACATGATGTCTTTGATGAGCATTTTGGCATGCAGGAGAGCCAGAAGTGACACGGTGCCAGTCCAGTGAATAGGTGGTGAGGACTCACTGTGATACTTCCGTGAGCCCACCTTTCCTCAGATGACACTCAGCAGTAGCGTTCACTGTTTTTAATTGTGCTGATTTTCTCTGAGTATCTCCAACATGGCTCCTTATTCAGCCATGCTGAATCCTCTTTTAATCACAAATTGCAAAGACACGAAAGAGGATTTCCAGAACTGCTTCAGAAAGCAGCAAGAAGGATGGGAATAAAAATAGTGGGATAGTGTGACAATCAATGGGGAGTATTTTGAAGGGGATTAGTGGCAATGTATTTTGCCATAGTACATTTTAAAAGAGTGCAAACATCTGCCATATATTTTAATCACTAACTGCATTGAGATACTTAACTACATCTAGCAATTTTAAATGCCATTTGTAGGAATAAATGACATGGTGACAAATTTATACTTTTCTAAATGAGAAGACCTTGTTGCTCCTGGTTTTTGTTTCCTTCCTGTCACACATCTGGCTATTACAGGCCCAGGCATTCTGAGATAACCCAGAGATTCTGTGAGGCACAGATGAACTCTGGAGTGCTCAGAGAATAGGATGCTGCTTTGGGCCAAGGTGAAGGGACCATCCTGGACTTTGGGCTACTCTTATGCTGCAAGGCTGGGACCAGAGCTCCCAGGGAGTGGGCCGGCCAGAGCTGCAGGAGTGTCTACATACTGAGTTTATCACCTCAGGACTCTGTCTGGAAATGACCTGACATGCACCAAACTGCACGGGCCCATTGCCATTTCTGCAGACATCATGGATGAGGTTACATGAGATACAATGACCATAGTGAAGCTCACAGCTTTATGATTTCCCACCCTGTTGCAGGAAACCATGCCCTCAGGGTGACATCAGCAGGGCAGGTTTGGGGCTCCTCACCTGACTGAACCCTACCAGCAGGTGACTTTGAGACAGTGGAAGCTGAGCAGTGGCTGCAACCTTCACTTGGTAGTAAGGGAATAGAATCCTTGGGCTAGACAGGAGTTAGGACGAGCGGAAAGAGAGTCACCACGTGCCAGCAGCTCAGATAACTGTCTACTGAAAGTTTCAGGAAGCGCTTGATTGGGGGGATGAAACTCTCATGCCAAGAGGCGAGGGCATTTAAGCCTGTAATCCCTAGAATAAAAATATCTTAAATCCCCAAATAGCCTCATTGTTCCTTTCTTCGGGCATAGCAAGTTAATTCATTGAACTAAACTAAAGCAAGAATGTGCCTGCCATTTCTTAAGTGCCCCTCTTTGGTGGGATATTCTTCAAAATCACAAACCTCTTACAATTCTTTTGTTGCCATGAAATAATATGACAGGTTCTGTCTGCCCAACACCCCTCGTTACTTCTAGTAACTGTATTACCAGCTCCAGTTTATAAAACAGAAACCAGGGTCAAGGAAGAACTTGCCCAATGCCACGAAGACAGGCTGGGGCCCAGGATCCTGAGTGACGTGGCCCCCCATGAGCTACCTCCAAAGGAGTGCCATCACCTGTAGGTTGCTCCTCTGCCCGGCAGGCAATGAGCTTCTCCATTTTCACGCATTATCAAATGCTGTGCACCACAGCACTCTCTGTCAGTACTGCAGACATTTCTAGTGACCTCACCTGCTCTGTAACATTTTACTACTTCCTCCCACTGCCGTGGCTGGCTGAGCTGCAGACAGGCTGAGCTGCTGTGCAGAACAGAAGGCAGAGCTGGGATGAAGACTTCCAAGTTCCTCTTTGCTCCCCTCTGCTTGCCCTGCTTTGGTCACTTTGATCTCCATAGGCGTGCACTCCCATGGACACGTGGAAGGGAGGCTGCCAGGCAGTACAGTTTCAGATTTCTTTGCAAGCAAATAAACAAAATTACCCTGGAAATCCTGCACTGTCCTTTCAGCTCTGAGTCTTTCTTTTTAACAGATCTTTCTAAAGCAATGTATTTTCAAGTATTTGTAATATTTTGAAATATCCATAGCAATCTTCACCTTTAACCACACCATTCAGATGCTTGACAAACAATAATTACTCTGAGCCAGGCTGATCTCAAAATAAATAAAAATACACGAAAGGAGAAGCAGGCTCCTTGCCAAGGTTTGCGTGACCTATGCACGCTACTCAAGTGCTGAGGGAGTAGGGAGCAGGTGAGGGCTTCAGGAAGGCTGCCTGTCACCCACTTCCCAAAGCCAAAGCTGAATACTGCTGTCCTGGTGTGGACACCACTTTGCTGAGGTCCATGCTGTTATTTCCTGCAGAGGGACAGGAAAGCAGAACACAGTGTCTGTGTAGGCCCTGGGATGACCCTGTCACAGCCACATGGTGGCTCTGGGAAATGGAGTCCTGTCCCAGGCCCTCAGGATGTGCTGTAGGCAACGGGGAGAGTACCTTAGGCTCTTCGAGTCTCCCTTGTCCACAGAGAGGAGATGAACTTCACAGCCATGCCTAGGGAAAAGGCAAAGGCAAAGACCCCGGGAGAGCCCACAGCCCTGTGCAGACAGACACCCATACCCAAGTGCCCACAGTCCCTTACCGAGCAGGCTGATGCCCAGCCGGGAGAGGCCCTGTCGTAGTCCCTCGCCTAGGCTCTCGGGGAGCTGCCGCCGCCACTCCTCCTGGCGGTTGTAGTGCTCCTCATCCAGTGAGAGCCGGTCCATGTTCCGGGCTAGGCTGGTGGCCAGGTTGGTGATGGATGTGAGGGTACCTGAGGACAGAAGAGCACAGGGTTGGCCTCCCTGTCACATGCACATGGGTCCCAGGGCTGTGGCTTGTAGGTCTGGTGGGAGTGGGGGTATGAGAAGGGCAGCACTTAGGTCCTTTTTGGGTATGGCCACTGGGGAGGGATGGAGCCTGAAGAAAATGAGGTACAGATGAAAGCAGGACTTTCTGTGGCCAGGGAGAGCCCTAAAATTTCACAGTCCTCCTATTGTTTGATTAAGACTTTGTTAAACAGTTGTGAAGTCCTCATTGAGGCACAACTTCGAAGGCTCCAATTTGCCTGCTCTGCTTTTAAAGGTTGTAATGCTAGTTTTTTAGATAGATTATGAGGAAATGTTTCTCTTCAGGAATAACATTCATCTTATTATTTCAGTTTAATAAAGGGAGACATGAAGTTTTATCATTTGATGTTCTGAGGAAATAGTTATGCCCACAGGGATTATGTGCAATTTTCATTCAGGAAGTTTGCTGAGAAGAAGTAAGGAGAACAAAGGGGCAAGGCCCCATTCTGCCTGCGTTGCAGAAGGAAGTGGCTTCAGCCACCTGCTCAGAGCAGGTCTTGCCCCTTAGCAGGTCCACACAGACAAGAGTGGAAGACACAGGTGGGCATGTCATGAGGTAGCGAGCTCCTCTGCTATAGACATCTAGCTTGAAGAAGAAATGTAGAAGACATTTTTGTAGCTGCATCTTTAACCATACACATACAAACCAAATAGATCTTGCTAAGAGGAGAAAACCAGTGTAAAAAAAAAAGCCCTCAATGACTCAGAAGGTTAAAATGACTGCTGAGGTTCAATTTAGCAGGTGTTGGTTGTTGCATTTTAAAATTAAAACAACAGAACCACAGAGATTCCAGTGTCAAGAGTGAGAAGCCCGCTAGGGACTCATCTGGTGAGTGGAGCCTGACTCCCAGGCCCCCATGCAAGTCCTTCTCATCGTCTGTGGAATTTGTTTTGATTGCTCTTGCTACTCTCTTAACAGCCCCAACCCAGGCACTCCCCCTGCTCTCAACGGATCATAGGTTCTCCGATTTCAAGTTCAAGTCTTCTTTTGAGGCCTTCTAGTGACTTCCACAATCTGCCCACTCATAAGGGAGTGCAGTACTGTCTGCAGTAAAATGCCTTTTATGGGGAAGGAGGCCTTTGCCTTGCTTTCCCTGCCTCCTACTGAGAAGAAAAGGGGACTCAGATGGCCCTTGTTAGTTCCCGAGTCACTGCCAACCTGACCAAAATATCATCAAGCAAACACACAGATGAAATGAAAACATTCTGATGGGGAGAAGGTTGGCCTTGGTGCCTGGCGACCTGTCTGGGCCACAAGATGGCACTGTTTACATACCATGGTAGAGAAAAGTTGGCCTGTTCACCTTTAAATCAGCTTCCACGTCAAAACGTGTCCATATCCTTAAGAAAGTTATGACAACTGTATCTACATTAAAAAAATATGATGAAGCAACACAGTGTAGGATTTCTGATGTTTAGCAGAAATCCTGAACACCTTTAATATTTCTATATTTATCACATGGAATAACAGTTGAGCCAATGCTTGTTTTCCCAATGGGAGGTTTAAAATTCTAAAGTTTCTGAAACATTTTCACACACTACCAGTAAGCAGTGATCTGTTTAAAACATAAGACGTTATATATGAGCTTTGTTCCAAGGCAATATTTCACTGCAAGCTAACAAGCCAAGCAAAGCTAGAGGCAATGTAAATGCATTCAAATCTTCAACAGTTCTTTACAGAGAAAAAGTATAGCAGGCAAGGAACAAAATACAGGCACTAGCATAAGGAACAGCATAGCTACCTTTGGAAATGTGCTTCACAAAGGATGTCGTCCCTCGGGAAACGCCGCTCACAAAGGCGCCGGGGCCTCGGGTCAGCCCCTCATAGGGCAGTCTGAAGAAGTCAGCAATGCCGGTCCCCACACTTCGCACCAGGCTCGCAGGACTACCAAGGATCTCCAGGGACCCAACCACCCAGCCTACAATGGACGGGAATGAGAGTTACGGAAGCCTGGTATGCGTACTTTCACCACTTGTAACAAGCAGGCCAGTTTCCCTGCAATTCATTTTGTACAGTAGAATTGAGAATGTAATAAGCTTCTTCAGCGTAAAATACGGGAAGTAACTCATTCACTGTGAATTCATAAATAGTGAACTTTCATACATTATAAATCAAAGCAATCCTCTGGCAGCCTCACAAATGGCTTTAATACGACTTTTTTGCCAAGCTTTGTGTGCTGTGGCAACAGGGACCCATGTGCTGAGGATACTTCCTCCAGCCTTAGGCAGGTGCACATGGGCAGGCTGGGGCAGCAGGGGGCAGTGGGCAGCAGGAGGAGAAACTGAGTGGCTGGGGGAGAGGCCAGATGCAAAATGGAACGCTGCAAAGGGGATGCAAACTTCTGACAAGGATGGAGGAGTTATTTTTAATCTTTCCCAATCCTACCAAGTTGAGTGCTTCCCTTTGGAGCAGAGCTAGAGCCAGACAAATGTCTCCCCTTCAGCCCCAGCTTTGGTTGTATAAACACCAGTGACAGGGACACACTGATTGGGTTAGTGTGAGGGGAGTGTTCCCTGTCATGTCCTGGGGGTAGGGGGGCAGCTGTGGATCTGGTTTCTTATTTAAGCTTGGGCTTGCCAGGAGCTGGCCTGCTCAGCGCCTGATTACAGTCTGTGCCTCGTGGGAATGAGGTTTTGCCCAGCCCCTCCTGCAGGCTGGGAGCCCAGGGACTATAGAGCAGGCAGGGGCTAAGGGCCAAGGAGAGGAGGAATCTAGAAAGGCAACTTCCTCCGGGAATCCACTGACCTCCTCAGCCCTGTGCTGGGCCTTCTACTGCTAAGGCCATGAGGACAAGTCCTGTGTGGCAGCCATCATCTCTCAGCAGCTAGCCTCCAGAGGACTCCTGTGACAGAGATCCTCAGTACAGGAATTAACGTGAGAGGATCCAGAAGGTGCTAGTGTAAAAGCCAGGCCTGGGTCCTGAAGAGTCTCCCACCCTCCAGCCCAGGCACAGGAGGACTTTTTGCAAGGAGTTGAAAGAAGACTGGGTGCTTTGGGAAGTTGTAGAATGTTGTCCCTTCTTTGAATGTAAAGAAACAGATTCCCTTTAGCCTGGAATCAATGTGAGGATCGACAGGAAGACATGAGCTTTCTCTCTAAAGACTTGACATTTAAAGAAAAAAGGATCACTCTTGCCAAGCAAAGCCGCTCTGAGTGGTATCCTAGTCCGGCAGCACAAAGGCATGCAGAGAGGTCCCAGTCATGGCTCCAGCTCCTAACTAGCTGAAGGCTGGCTTGAGAGCCTCTGGGTTATAACCACTGACATCTGAGCCACTAGCTAAAGGACCAGAGCTATATCCTAGTAGCATCACTACCTGTGGACCAGAGCTGTATCCTAATAGCATCTGGCCAGAAAATGGCAGAAAGTACCCAAGGGTAAGCCTCCTACAATTATTTTCTTCTAAAAGTGAGCACAATCACCCATCTATCCATAGAGGACTGGATCCAACATAGCCACCAATGTCTGAGGATGCTCAATTACTTCATTTAAAACAATGTAGTACCAAACTACACATACCCTTAGACTGTAAACCACCTCTAGATCACTTATAATAACTAATACAATATCAATGCTGTGTCATTAGTTTTACACTGTATTTTCAAAAAAAAATTAAAAATATTTATTTGGTTACAGGATCACTCTATGCAGCTCAGACTTGCAGTGATCCTCCTGTCTCAGCTTCCCCAATGCTGGGATTACTGATGTGTGCCAACACGCCTGGTTTCAGGACTGGCAGGGCATGAGGTACTAGAGATTGAACTTGGGTCCTTGTGCTTATCAGGCAGTTGCTTAGACCACTGAGCTATCTCCCCATGCCCCACACTGTATTTCTGAAGGAAGTAATGACAAGAAAAAAAGTCTGTACTTGTTCAATAGGGACACAATTCTTTTTTTCAAACACTTATGATGTACAGTTAGTTGAGCCCACAGATTCATGTCCTACAGATACAGAGTATATTTGTGTTTACAGTTTCTTGTGTTTAGTTGTTAGGAAAGTTTTCTGACAAAGGAAAGGGCCTGTCTGACTTGCCATCAAATTGAAACTTTCAGGTAGACAGGGATCTCAGGAATTCTCAAACCCACTTTCATTTCTCATTATCATTAACTATTTTATAAACCTCTTCAAATGACTCTACCTACTTTTTAGAACTGAGGTCAGGTGTTCTTGTCTACTGCAGCCAGCACTGTTTCACATGATGATAAAAGTGCCAACTGCTCCCTCCCAGGCAGTCCTCTACTACACAAATGCTTTAGTCTAATAGGGTTTCTCTCCCTCTGGCTAGTTCCATTCCTTCAGTTACTACTTTCTTTCAGAAGGGTCTTAGATTGGCCACACTTTTTTTTTTTTTTTTTTTTTTTTTTTTTTTTTTTTAGCCCCAACAGGCGCTTTAACAGGGATGTAAGGATCATCCTAAGGATAATCAGAGATTTTTCAGGAAAGAGTTTCCAACAGGCTCTAAAAAGTTGGCTCTGTTAGAATTTCTTGTCCTTGTATATAGTGAAGTTGGGACAGCAAGAGGATTTTTAGATGAATTATCAAAAATCCAAACAGAATGTTCTTGTTTGGAAAGCTTATTAAAAGCACAAAACAAAGAAATCACTTTGAGCACACAGGCTGCAGGGGCCATGGCCACTTGGGGCCACAGGTGGAGTTTCTCTTCCAGCTCATCACACAGCTGGGTGCTTCTAGCACCTTGGCACCATGCAGGGACTGGACGGAACCTTATTCCTCCCCTGGCCTCAGATCAGAGCTCAGTAACCTACATGTCTCCTTCTCATGTTAAAAGTAAGATTGCCTAAAAGGGTACATTTCTAGAATGGTTTGTAAATATACCCATCTATTAAATTTGAAGTGTTAACTGCCTATTTTTCAGTGATTTCTTAGTAAGACAGAAGCATTTCCTTCACTGTTGTGCAAACTATCACAACAGGTCTCACAGGGCCTCTCTCTGATCTTGTTATTTTCTTTTACAAAGAGTCTGGATTGCCCTATCAACATGAATTTCATTATGAAGGAGATACAATCTCACCAAAATGGCAGTTACTGGCAAGTTATCAATGATAACATGGATTTTTTTTTTTTTCTTTTTTGGCTACAATCTGAATCATCTATGGGAATGCATTTGCCAAGTGCAAGATCACAGAGAAGAACAGAGATTCTTGCCCTTGTCAATTTTAGAAACTTGGACTTCCATTTCTTTCCTGGAGAGTGCCAGGAAAGCAGGCCAACAGCTCCAGATGATGGTCTCTGCTTGAAGTTTTAGGACATGAAGGCCCACAGTAAAACTGTTTTAGAGTGAACTTCGCTCAGGAACACAAGTTTTGATGCCTATTACTGTAAAGTACTCTGAGACCACATGGTTCCTAACAATGAATCTTCAATACACAGTACTCCCCATACAGGATTTTGTATACTTATTAAATCACCCTTTGCAGAGTTCCAGCCAGACTGGAAAGGGAAGCCCTGAGAAACAGCAGCCTTCTGCCTGAGGGAGGCCACCAACCTGGCGCAGAGGGTGGGAAGGATGAACAGGGTCACTTTTCCTCTTGAGCTCAGGTCTGTGGAGAGGCTGAGACACCAACAACCTTCTCTTTGAGGTCTGTCTAGACAGTGCTGCTGCTCAGGATATGCAGAAGGCTCTTTGTGCATCTTAGGAGCACACAGATCCTCTGAATTTCTCACCTACAGCTATTCATGAATAGCAATGAAGGAAACTAATGCCCTAGAACTGGATTTCTCTTAGGCACCGGGGCTGAAGACCTGGGATAGTTTTCTTAGCACTAGTGTGCTAAGAAAATTTTATGTCTGCAAGGTATTAAAAATGTTTGCTAAACTGAATTAAATTCTAAGCTCTATTAACAGCTAAAATATTACAGCTACTATTGCTTGAATATTCATTAAATGCTAAGCAAAACACTGGACACTTGACATATGATCCTCTCAACAATCATAAAACTTGCTTTCTAGAAGGGACACTGAAACTCAGAGGCTTCAGTAACTTGCCCAAAGTTCTATATCAAACAGTAGTAGAGTCTAGGTTTAGATTCAGTTTTGCTTAACTGTGAAGCCTATGTGCGTCACTGCCCACCCATTACTACTTTACGCCTTGTCACAGATAAGGCATTGTGCCAAAGCATGTCATTTTTACTCAGGCTCTAGCTCACCAGACTCTAAGCTTGTGTCCTCACCTGCTCTAAAAAGAGCTCCTGCGGCGTAGTGCATGGCCAGGGCATGCACGAGCTGCCTTGGGGTGGTGAAGATGGGTCCTCTTTCAAATACAGAGAAGGAGAGAGGAGTGTGGTCCGAGGCTATGTACAGCTTGAGGGAAGCATGGATGCTGACGAGTAGATTCACTGGCTGTATCACCAGTTTCCGTAACTTCACTGGGTTTACCAAGGCCCTAGCGTGTTGTCTCACCTGCAGGGGCAACACCTGGGCACCGTGACAGAATTGTGAGGTGTGATTAGTTGGCTTGCTGTGAGGAAGGTAGGTGTCAAACAAAGTTTTGATGTAGTACACAAATGTGTCTTCCACATATAACCGGGCAGGTTTCAGCTCAAAACTGAGCTCGCTGACATTAAGTAGGAAGCTCTTGCCCTCAGTTAAAGTGATGCAAAGTTTGATAAAGCAATTCTCCTTGTATTTTTCCAAATCTCTATTTGAGAGAAAGAGACTGGAAACTCTTAGACACTGGGTAGGGTCTGCTTTTTCTCCCTGACAGACCAAGACAGCAAAGTGGAAATTGGACTTGTTATATAGCTGGTTGTCTAACTGCAGGTCCCCACAGCAGATCTCCATAGTGTAAAGATGGAAGAGTGCCACAGCAGGCTCTTCTCCAGGAAAGGCACCAGTCACAGGTGCCATGTGCAGATAAACATTGTCCAGAGTGAGCCTCAGAAGCTCAGATGATGCTCTGTGGTGGGTGAGGTCATCGGACACTGCCAGGCTGAACTGAGTGACAAATACGTTAAAGATGATCATCTTCTCCAGAGTTCTAGAGGAGACAGAGAAGAAACATTAGTCTTTCTTACTTTCCTTTCTAATAATGACAGTGCCTTATTAAACACCTCCTGATTCTCATCAGATTCTCATAAGAAACAAATGAGAACTCAATTTGTGTTTTGGATGGAGCCAGGCACTCTCTAACAGTATTGGGAAATGTTCCCAATGAGACTATTACAAGTTCTTGTCATGTTTCTGTAGTGTTTCCTTTATCAACACCAGATTTTTTTACTCCCAAATCTCCCTAGTTTTTGTATACTGATTTTTCTGTCATGATTACTACAAGACAGAAAGATAAATAAAATAAATGAAATTTCTTGAGTTAAAATAGTGGGGCAGTAGAAGAGAGGTCAGCAAGAACCCCACTATCTCTGTGCCCCACTAGCAGGACCCCTTTGAGCTGACCCTTGTGCTCTTCCTCAGAAGAAGGAAGAGCACTCACCTGCTGTGGGTCATCACTGCAGCGATACACTCCTGTCCTGTATCATCTTTTTCTTCATTACCAGCAGCTTGTAAACATGCTGATTTCTCTTATCCTAGAAAACTCCTCTTGTAAACTCCACTTTCTTCTGTAGCCACCATTTTTCTGATCCTTATACATTATCTCCTATTCCTTTCCTTACTTTCTCTCTGAAGCTCGCTCCATGCAGGTCTTTGATCCCTTTCTAGTTTGGTAACACAACTCTCCTCAAGGTCACCAGTAACTTCCATTTGGCTAAGGTAAAAGATGGACTTTTAGGGTTGTCCTCAAGTTACTGATAGTGTTCGGCACTGTTAGCAGCTCCCTCCTCCTGGACACACTTTCTTTACATGTTTGCTCTCAGATCTTTCTCTCTGATCACTTTGTCCTCAGTCATTGATGTGAACCACTTCTCTCCCAGACCCCTGAAACTTAAAAGGGTCCATGGCTCTCTCCTGGAGATCTTCTTGTCACCATTGCCACTGGCCTCCTTTGAGTGTCAGCCAGGCTAGTTGCTTAAAATACTACCTATGCACTGATGCCTAGAACTCTCTTGGATTCCAATCCACTATACCTAAATGCCTAGCTATATGGTTACTGACATATCTACATGACTTTTTAGCTCTTATGGCAATAAACCAAATCCTGATCTTACCCCCTATGCTACATAGTGTTTCCCATCTCAGTTAATGGCAACTAAATCCTATCTGTTGCTGAAGAGAGACAGAGAGGGTCTCATACAGCTCAGGCCATCTTGAATTCACTATGTAGCCTACGTTGGCTTCAAACTCACTATGATCTTTCTGCCTCAGCTGGCTGAGTTCTGGGATTATAGGCATGTACTACCACACTTAGTCCAGATTAAAAAAAACCTGAAGTCATCCCTTGATGCCTCTATTTTAAACTGTTACCCAATGTATCTGAGAAATCCCACCTGCTTCCTCAATCATCTGTGGGATAGGATTGTATTACTACTCCCACTGAGATCACAGTGGTCTAAGCCAGTGTGAAAAACTTCAATAATCTTCTACTCTTCATAATAATTTTCCTGCTTTACACCTTTGCTTCTCCGCTCTACATCAATAAAATCATATGAACTCTGCTTAAAATGCTCCAGTGACTTCCTCATTTCATTTAGAATTAAGCTTAACTTTTACAATGGCTTACAAGTTCTCACACCAGGTGAGAACTTCCTTCCTGTCCATATATTTCTGGTCCCATGTGCCCCGATTTTCATTTTCACCCACTGCACTAAGACACCTTACCTGTCCTGCCCGCTACCTGCCAGGCATGCTGCTCTAGGCCTTGGCTGGCTTGGCCTGTGGTCTGGATGTGTGTTTCTTAGAAGATCACATTTCTAACTACCTTGCTGCTTTCACATCCCCATTCAGATGACAGTTTTTCTATACGGCTTTCTTATATAAGTTTCCTTAAAACTATATTCTTCCTGACATTCCTGGCTCTTCTTACTCAGTTGTTTTTATCCCTGTAGAATGGTGACCTTCTATTGTACCCTAATGTTTTCTTTTTTTATTGTGTGTCTTCTCTGGCACAATCTCCTCCCATGCCTACGAGAAAGTAATTTCAAGGGCTGGGGTTTTATTTATTTATTGATATATTTAAGGGCTGGGGTTCTGATTTTTTTATTCATGGATATATCTCCATGCTTGTAGCTGGTATCAGTAAGCACTTGAAAAATATTTGTTGAATAAATGAATCAAAGAAGTATAAGTAAGTACCTGAACTGCTCTTATTGTATCTGCCAGTAAATGTGTTGTGGCTATTGTCATTAAGGTTTATGCCCCAGAAAAAATGTTTCTAAAATTGTTGTGTAGACTTGAAATTTTGCACTATACAATTTAAAATTTGGTCTTGAGTTTTGTTATACTATTAATTTTTTTTTTTTTTTTACATAAACACTATAGGTAAAGAAAACATTCTATCTAACATTGCTTGAAATACTACAATTCAAAGTATGGTCCAAGCTAATGAGTTCTTAGCCATACATGAAAAGTGAGCAACATTTTTAAAAAGCAGCTTGAGACAAATGCATGAAAACATTATTATTATTTTGTATTGTAAATTAATTTTTATGGTCAGAAAAACAAAAGTACATAGACTAGGGCCAGCAAGGTAGCTCAGCAGACTAAGCGCCTGCTTAGTTAGGTAAGAGCAGGGACTCGGGTTCGATCTCTGGCACCACATGCTGTGCTGGCCCCTGGGTGTGCTAAGCCAACAACCCAGTCCAGGTGTGGTAGTGCAGACCTGTAATCCCAGCACTGGGGAGCCTGAAAACAGGAGGATCACTATGGGTCCAAGCTGCATAGTGAGACTCTGTACCAAATACACACACAAAAACAAAACAAAACAAAACAAAACAAAACAAAACAAAACAAAACAAAACATAGACTATTAAATAAGCAGTTAGGACTATATTATTGACAATTTGATTGTTTCTTTTCTTTTCACCCTTATTTATTTTCTTTTAGCTCCATAACAATCTTACTGCTAAGAATCTTACATATCTTTATGTATAAATATATGTATTTATGTCTCTATATGTACAAATGACATAATCAGGATATTTATATATTCAATATTCTTTTTTCTTTAGTTTATACCATATACATTCTTTCATTAAAATTCTGTGACTTTTATTTTTATGATGTACAATTTATGGCATATTTATTTATCATCCATTTCCTTACTGATGACCATATGTACTCTGAAATTTTGCTGTTATAATCATAATCAACCTTGGAATAAACTTCTGTGCACTGTATACCTTTGCCTACTTATTACATTACTTCCTTAACTATTTTTTTTTTTTTTCGGCATCATGAGTCAAAATCAGGACCTTGAGCTTGCCACGCAGGTGCTGTGCCAGTGAGCTGTATCTCCAGCCCTTTTCTTAACGCTCTTAAAAGTGGAGTTTCTAGATGAAAAGAACTTAAAGACCTTAATATATATCTTGCTAAAGTATTTTCTAGAAAATAGCTCCAATCCGCACTTTCACCAGGATGGCATATAATGGATCAGTGTTAATTTGATGTTATTCACCTGCCACTCACCCCTCCCTGTGCATCTCTTTGATTACTTGTAATTTCTCTTCTAGAATTTTCTGTTCATGCTTTTTCTCTTGCTTTTGGAATGAGGGAATACTGCTGTATTATTTCTATTGTACAATATGAGTTCTTTTAAGTTAAGGATATTAATTATTTCCCTGGTTCATGTTTTTAAAACCTGATGGCACTTCTTGGGTTAAATGGGGCAAATGCGGCTCTAATAGGTATTTTTACATTTGGTATAGCTCTAATTGCTAAGCTAGTTACTAAGGTGTCTGTGGATATAGAAATACTAACTTGCATTTTATTCCTATCTTCTAAATTTGTTTGCTGAACATCAAGGAAGAACTGGAAGGAAGACCCAGGAAAGGCAATACACAATTATGGAGTACATAATAATTAACGAAAGCTTTAGTATGTATAGGAAGATTTTTTTTAAAAAAGGCAATAGGTTAACACCTTTATAATAGGAAAGCTTACTACATACCATTACTGGGAAATAATTAAGCCTACCTGTTAGTATGGGTTAAAATAGGTTCTGCTTTTCCTTCTGGGGCCACAGTGATGAATACTGTGCCACACTGATGGACAATGTCCACATACACATAGCCAAAGCCAGTAAGGAACACAACCTGTAAAAAGAATGTTCAGAATCTGATTAAAAAGAAATAAGAGCATTACTGAAATGGCTCACTTCAAACGTCTCAAGTTCTCATTCAGTATCACAAATACTTCCTGGTCACATTTCTTTATGTGTACTGGCTACTCAGTTGACTTCAACTGAAAAAAAAAATCAAGTCCAGACCTTTCAATATCCAGCTGTTAAGATTCATAGGAAAAAAAATGATGGATGATGGGCGTGAGTGTCTTCACTCTCTGCTTCTTTAGAATTGGCAAGATTAATCTTGCCCCAGTTCTGGGGCAAGATTTATGTATGCATATGAATCTCTGTGGAAAAAGTGCTAAAATTTGGGACTTGAAATTCAAGGTGTGAAAAGTTTTGAGGCTCTTGAGTATTAACTTACCACAGGGGTGCCACTCCATGACAGCCACAAAAAAAAACATACTCTCAAGCCCAGCAGTAACACATATCATAATACCCCAAGGTTTCATACGCAATTGCAAGAACCATTTTAGATAAAGTAATTTGCTTAGAGTCAAAATTAATTATTCTACCATAAGAAGGTGAACTAACTTTTTTTTAAAAAAAATTCAATCTGAGAAGCCAGGTGCCGGGCCAGGAGAACAGATGTCCTTTCAGCATTAAATACCAATGTTGCTTTAAATGGATAAATATTTGAAAACATAACACAACTATGTGCAAAACAACTACAAGTACATCATGTTCACAGCCAGGATTACCTGAGAGCAGGAGCAAAACCTCCTTGTGCCTGGGAAAGCTGATTCTGATGACTTGCAATATTAATGCAGTCCAAGTCAAAACCCTTGCTGTCAGGACAGCAAATAAAAGAAGACTGACAATCCCTGAAGAAAGCAATGAAACTTGGTACTTGCTTGAAAGTAATTAATGTATTCCAATTTTGACCACAGAAAGAAGTATCAGAGAATACACCTAGATCTACAGGAAGGAAGTTAGATTCACGTGTGGAAGCAATTTCGTCACTGGGCTTCTTTCTTGTGCAATTGCTTCCTCCCGTAGAATCCTGCCCATCTTCAACATCCAGGCCGCACAAATACCATCTCTGCCTCTTTGTTTTCACCCAGCAGCTCAGCTCCTACCAGCTCATCCATGCTCTGTCTGCCTGCTGTCCTAGTCTAGGGCCCTGCCTGCCACTCACCACTCCCTGTGCCTAGAATGCACTTTCTCTCCTACATAAGTCCTTTTGAAGTCCTGTGCATATGTCATATACAGCTTAAAGGATACCTTATTCTCTGAATATATTTTCTAATTTTTCTATTCCCTTGTTTGTTTTGACACCTCTATATTTATAAGCACTGAAATCACACTTTATTTGGTCAAAAATTTTATTGCTTGCATATTAGTTGGCTTTTTATAGACAGATTTGACTCAATCACTGGATTATGAAATTCTTGAGAGCAAGAATGCATCAGTTTATCTGTATTCTCTATGGACACATCTCTCAAATGGATGGTTGTGCAAAAATATGTTTTAAAGGATTCTAAACAATGAATTTGACAGATAAAATTTGGAATTTTAATGAATCTAACAAAACCAAATGAATGTTCTTTGAAAAAAGTCCCATTTATAAAGGCCATCCTGTGGCTAATTACTTTTTTATACGTGACAATATATGGTATATTCATTTGGCATAAAACTTTTCAGCATTCTATGCTCCCATTGATGTCACTTTTTCTTAGGGACTAACCATAACTTTAGTGCATAATCCAAGTTTTAACACAGTGCTAAAATCCAGAACTTCCCTCAAAGGGGGGGAGAAGAGGATCATAGTAGAAAAATATTGTTCTGTTCGTTTTCAGAGTTAACTTTCTGGCATGATGAAATGAGGATACTTAGATGTTATAATATAAACAAATGGATGGTTTTTGTAAACTGCTTTAGGGACTACTGAAAGCAAGATAATTAACCTAAACTTTTAAGGCACTTCTTCTGACTCAAAACCTGAACTCTGCAGAGATTTTGCTGGCTGTCTCTTTGCCCCAGTGATGAGAATGGAAGAAACTGAGTTTGACCTGTGGTGCCTCCAGTTGCTCATTCTTACAGGTATGACTCACAGAGGCCAAAATCACAACTCACAACTCCTACCTTCTGTACAGTGTACCTGTAGTGACTGGGGAGCGAGGTACCTAGGAGACAAAAAAATTAGGTACCTATATCCAGGACCTCAGAAACAGGAAATCCTTGTCTTAGTCTAGTGGTTTGAGCATTCAATCATTCTATCTATTCAATGACAAATACCTAACAGCACTCCCAAAACATCAGCTATCAGAGAAAATAAAATGATACACTGAAATTGCCAATATTCCAATTGGTGAAAAAGCCAGTTGTACAAACAGTAAATTGAAATTAAGAGTTCCAGAGCACAGGTATACAGCATACTTCTCCGACTTGGGTTCTAGCTGTGAGCTCCATGAATGAAACAGTTTTATGTTCTTTTTTTTTTTTTTTTTTTTTTTTTTTTTTTTTTTTTAGTATTTGTAACCAGTGCCTGGTACTCACTACAGGAAGGCAGATGATCTAAAGAGACAACTTTGAAAACTCCCTCCAATGGCACAGACTTCTGCTCATGTTAGTCCAGCTCCCCTTTCCTTCCTACAAACCAGGACTATATTCCCAACCCTTTGTAGTTAGGTGTGGCCATGTAATAGTCTCGTCTGGTGACTAAAAGGATGAAGTGATGTGTCATTTGCAGGCCAAGAGCCACCTTTTTTTCCCTCTGAAGAGACTTGACAAATGCTTTCTGTTCCAGGCCAGTGATGGGCCCAGTCTGGTCGTGTTGATGAAAATACAGCTTTCCTGGAACATCCTTAGGTTCATTTAATTTACCCATTAAATGGTTTCTGTCTAATAAGAGTTGAGAAGCTATAACAGATTGTACGGCCTATAAAGCCTAAAACACTAAATGGCACAGAAAAAGTTAAGGGACTCCTCTTGTAACAGTGACAGACTACTTGTTACATGATTATTTGCACATCCCAGTATCCATGTTTTTGTGTAGCCCCTTCTGGTACTGACACTGAACTTGGTTATATAACTATGATCTTGGTAAATAAGAAGCTTGCTAATTGGGCCTGCCCTCTTGCTGTAATGTGAAGAATCCTGGTCTAGCCTCCCAGAGAAAGAGAACCATTTGGTGAGAGGGCCGTCTGGACCTCCCCTTCCCCCCGAACCCATTCCTTAGCTAGCTCTCTTGCTGAATGCAGCTGTGTGGGTGATCCCCACCTCATCCTGTAGAAAAGTTACTCAGCCAACTCTCCAAATCCTAAAAGGTCATCCTCTACTGTTACCTGAAGCCAGTAGGTGCTGGGGTGGTTTGTTATAATGGGACAAATGAGAGATGATGGAATAAAGGCTGGGTCCCTGAGTGATCATGTAGGACAGAGGCAGCACATGAGAACAAGAAATAAACCTAATATTATAGGCAGCATAGGCTAGCTGATACTACTAATGTGCATACATTTGTGATAGAAGTAGGTTTCTAGCAAAAACTAAAACTATGAGGCCCTGGCTTAATGGTAATGAAGTAAAAATGACCACTGCAAGTGACAAAAATGAGTTCCCTCATTTTGAAGTGTTGAAGTATTTATAAAAACTGTTTCCTGAGCAAAAACATAATAAATCTGTAGCTTTAGAAGATGAAATTTGAAAACAAAACATCAGTGGTATGTGTAAGCTGCTTTTCGGTGTATCTAACAATGTACTCTAAAAAAGAGATGAACTAAGGAAAGAACAGCTCAGGTTCATTTAATAATAAAAGATAAAGATAAGATATTTAAAAATAAAAGAGAATAGGGAAATTCTAGAAATTGGGGGTCTTGCCAATTAGAAATGTTTTAAGACCTGATATAGCCGAATATGTTTCTTCCAAATTTGTATGTAGAATTCCTAATCCTGCCAGATAATACTATTAGAAGCCCATCAGTGTCCCTATAAAAGGGGGTCAGCAAAGTCCGTGGTTCAACCAGCCATGTGGAAAAAGATGGCCATATACACACCAGGATACATACCAGGAAGTGGGGACTCACTAGATAACCAATCTGATGGTACCTTTATCATAGAATTCCTTGACTGCAGAAGAGTTAAGAAATAAATTTCTGTTGTGTATAAGCCACACAGTTTATGATTGTTTTCTGTCTTTTGTTGTACTAGTCCACACAGACTAAGATTAAACTCCAAACAGCAAGAGATAAAATTGAAACCTTTTCAACACAAAGGTAAATTAGGCTTTGGGCCTGGACTCCCAACGCGCTCTGGTGGTTTGGACAAGATGAGTTCGATCGGAACTGGGTATGATCTATCAGCCTCTACATTCTCTCCTGATGGAAGAGTTTTTCAAGTTGAATATGCTATGAAGGCTGTGAAAAATAGTAGTACAGCTATTGGGATCAGATGCAAAGACGGTGTTGTCTTTGGGGTAGAAAAATTAGTTCTTTCTAAACTTTACGAAGAAGGTTCCAACAAACGACTTTTTAACGTTGATTGGCATGTTGGGATGGCAGTAGCAGGTTTGCTGGCGGATGCTCGGTCTTTAGCAGATATAGCAAGAGAAGAAGCTTCCAACTTTAGATCTAACTATGGCTATAACATTCCACTGAAACATCTTGCAGTCCGAGTGGCCATGTATGCACATGCTTACACACTCTACAGTGCCGTCAGACCCTTCGGCTGCAGTTTCATGCTTGGGTCTTACAGTGTGAATGATGGTGCACAACTCTACATGATCGACCCTTCAGGTGTTTCATACGGTTATTGGGGCTGTGCTATTGGTAAAGCCCGGCAAGCGGCAAAGACAGAAATAGAGAAGCTTCAGATGAAAGAAATGACCTGCCGTGATGTTGTTAAAGAAGTTGCGAAAATAATTTACATAGTACATGATGAAGTTAAGGATAAAGCTTTTGAACTCGAGCTCAGCTGGGTTGGTGAATTAACTAAAGGAAGACATGAAATTGTTCCAAAAGATGTAAGGGAAGAAGCAGAGAAATACGCTAAGGAATCACTGAAGGAAGAAGATGAATCAGATGATGAGAATATGTAACAATTATCTGAGCATCTATCTAGTCGGCTTTACATTTCTATGACAGTCCCTTGTAACTAGCCCCTGGATTATACATATCCGCCACTGAATTTTCATTAAAATGTTGTCTTGTAACAACAACAACAAAAAAGGTAGATTAATATCCAGCCTTAGGACTGACTATAGGTAGCATATTGTTATTTATTTATTTATTTATTTATTTATTTATTTCAGAACCAGGGATTGCCAGGGAAGCGCTTATTTCACTGAGCCATTTCTCCAGCCTTGTCAAAATTTTTTAACTGTTAAAAGTGATTAAGAATCAAATTCAGATTAAGGGTATATATTTCCCAAAGAAGTTCTTTTAAATTCAGAAAGAGAGGAAGGAAGCAAGACAGCAAAGAAATAAGTTTTAAGAAGGACCAGGGATATGGCATATGGAATTCTCTGTAATCATATAGGTAAGAAGACTATTTTGTTTTTGAGAAATTACAACAGCCTAATATACTCACAGACCTAGACTGATAGAGGATGCTATTACCTGAGACTCAATACAAGCTTCAGGAGGCCAAGAAGATCTCTACTGCAGTAGTGGTAAACACATGGCACGTGTGCCACAATGGGCTGTTTTATCTCTGAAAGCTTTAAAGTGTTTGCCATCAGTTATAGAGGCTTGATCCTGAAGGACAGGGGTACGAGAACTCCAAAGAATAAGAGCAGAGCTCAAAGACTAATTCTTTTATCCAGGGTCCAAACCTACAGTATATGCTCAGAAAAAATTCAGAATTGCAAAGAATATGTTTTTAAAAATTTTTTTCCTTTCCTGATTGGAGAGATTATTATTGTTATCCTGTTCTGTAAAACAGCAGGGAGGCACACATAAGCTCATAGGTCTGGAGAACCATAGAAGTCATATCATTCCTGACCATTCCTCAGAATTACTGGTCTTCGGTGTGATAAAGTGACTGCTTAGCACCAGGGAAGTTGGACAGAAATTTGTTCTATATGTGGGAAAAAGAATGCATTAATAGTTGATGGTCAAATTATTTTGATGGGAGAGGGGATCATTGTCTGACATCACAGACTAGCCCGCCAGTTCTGCACAATGCCCCATTAGTTCTATTGTACTTTCTTTACTTTGCACGAGTACTTTGAGGGTGTGTGTGTGTATGGGTGGCTCTAGGCACCACATAGTAAAAGACTGGCTACTTTAACCACAAAACATATCTCGGGGATCCTCTGAGTTTTGTCATTTAAACCTGTGTGAGAGCTCTTTGATCAGTAGGTTCTATCTCACCTGTGAGGTCAGAGCACTGCTACAGGTCTGTCTACTGCTTCATATATTATTTTAACCACAATCATAAGAAACACTTAAATATATGTGGTGACACATAGGAAATAATGGAATGTATTCTTAAAAGCCTACTCCATCTACCCCTTTTAAAATTGTTTATTAGTACAATTTAGATATATACAATGATCATCCTCTTCATAGGGAGTGTGTATGTTATATATCTTGATTCCTCCCCCCACAAAGCCACTCTTCCCTTCAACCCCTTAAGCCCCTCCTTGTTTACAAAGCTTTGTTTCCACTTTATACTTCTTTTATCATTTTTCCCTCCCATCCCCTTTTGAACTACTTCTTTCTGTTTCATAATATCTATTGTACATTTTGGTTCTTTTTTATTCTTTCAGTTTATCACACCAGGAAGAAAATGTTTACACATGTGTAAATATTTACACGTGTCTGATTTGTTTCCCTTAAGAGTATGATCTCAAGGTGCATCTGTTTACCTAGAAATGTCTCAATTTCATCCTTTTATTGTGGCCTAGTATTCCATTGTATAAAATATGCCATTTTTTTTTGTTATGTATTTAGTACTGGGTCTACAGGGTCTCACTATGTAGGTCAGACTCATAGTGATTCTCCTGTTTTCAGTCTTCCAAGCACTGAGGTAACAGGTGCACGCCACCATGCCCAGTCTCATTTGCCACCTTGGGTGGGGCTGGCACAGTGTAGCAGGGATCGAACCCCAGCTGCTGCGCTGTCTAAGCAGGTGCTTTAGTCCACTGGGCTATCTGGCCAGCATTGTCACATCTTTTACACCCATTGACCAGTTGATGAGCATTTGAGTTGTTTCCAAGATGTAACTATTACAAACTATGCTGCCATAAATATGAGTGCACAGTAATGGTTGTAGTATGGTGTTTTTATTCTGTGATATGTTTTAACTTCTTTTGGGCAGATAACTCAGAAGGGGAATAGTTGGGTCAAATGGGGCCTCTATTTCTAGTTTTTTGAGGAACTGCCACACTGAACTCCACTGTTCTTATACCAGTCTGCAGTCCCACCAACAGTAGAGAAGGGTTCTTTATTCCCTACAGCCCTGCCGGTATTTGTTATTGGTTGATTTCTTGCTTATTGCCATCCTTTCTGGAGATGGAATCTTAGCATTATTTTATTTTGTATCTCTCAAATGACCAGGGATATTGAGCATTTTTTGAATTTTTTATATGTTATAGGTATTAGTCCTTTGTCTAATAACTGAATGGGTGCTGGTCTTTGTCAAATTCAGACTCCCCCTAAATTTAAACCCCCCATCCAAAAATGGACATCTGAGATGCATACTTTAATCAATCTTATGTTGTTTTGCTTTGCTTAATCTTATAGCTGTTAGATTGATTTATCATGGTCCCTTGCTATTTTTAAAGTATCTTTCTTTTTGTAGTCGATAGTCACAATGTTGTCTTTCAGATTTGATATTCTATCCTTGCTTTGTGTTTACTTTCAATGTTGTTTTTAATCTTTTAGATTCTTTTTGCATTTCATGGATTTCATTTCTTTACTATGTTGGGTATTCATGATTTTCCTAAGCTTTCCTAATTTTTAATCTGTCTTTACTCTAATACCTTTCATTTTGATTATCATTTCTTTTTTTACTAGAGAGATTATTTTTTTCTACAGTCTCATACATTTGTTTTTTTCACTTCTGTTGCCATGGTTTCAGAAAGTTCCATTGTGTGACTTCTGATTTTTTCAATCTCATTGTGCTCTGGACTTGTCCTGGGTGGACTGGAGGACTGGGGTTGTATTTTGCTTCTGCACTGTATCACTTTGTATTATTTTATGCTGTTTTCTATGTTGATGCTTATAGATTTCTTATGGTAGACAGTTATTATCAGTAGCATTGAGGTTTCCCTAGGAAGCCTTAGAGATGTCTTGTAGCTGTAGGTCGTTCTTGGTCTTTGTGTCTGTCCCAAGAGCCTACCTTCCTAACTTATTAAGGATAAGAAGTTGCTCTCTATTTGGCTCAGCACTCAGTTCTTTGGTAATGAATGATGGTGCTGTCATACAAAGGCAAAAAACAAATTATAACAGGTATAATGTCCTGGATAAACTAATACAGTTAGCAATAACAATGGCATCAAGAACAGCCTAGCTACCAACAAACTGTGGTAACTACTAACTCAACATCTTTAACCATAGAAGTAAGTTCTACAGTTATATAACAGAACCCAATATATACCTGAAACTTGTATGCAATAATTTACCCTGTAGCCAGCTGGTGGCAGGGGGGACTTTGGGACAAAACAGAGATGAATGAGAAGAAATATAGTATAAGTAAGGTTGGAAGGCAAAGGATAATCACTCAAATTTTGGACAACTGGAGAACATAGGAGAAAGTAAAAAAATATTGAAGCAAACCAGAAAGAGAAGAGCCAGTGTTCATTGACATGAAAATATTATAAAGAGATGATTGAGGAAATAAAGAGGTAAATAGAAAAAACCAACAGAAACCTAAATAGTGAAAAACAAACAAGCAAATAATTAAAAACTCCCAAAGAAAAAGAAAAAATAATCAATCAAACAAGAAAAATAATAAAAGTCCTCTGGTGTCTAGAGCTCTGTGATAGTTTCCAAGTTGGATCCCAGATATATTCAGTATAATCCTGCCAACTTAGCAGTAGGATTTGTGATGTTAATGGGGCTGATCTTGGCTTCTGGATGTGGGGCCTGGGACTGGTCTTAAGCTGGCAAGGTTCTGTCCATTTAACCTTTGTCACTTTTCTTTTAGTAAGCTGTATGTGAAGATCTGGGGATACTGTAGAGGGAATTATAAAGCACTGCAGCACTCTAGCCAAGTTAAATAATATTTATCCCTGTTATTAAAATATATAAGGTGATTACTGAAACTGTCCTACCAATCGGTTTTAAAACTGTCTCATTGCTATTTGTTTCTCAATAAAATTAATAAAAGAATAAAAAATAAAATAAGGTGGCCGTTCCTCTGATTTTCACTGATCTTTTCTTCAAGTGGGCTGCAATCCCTATTATGATACATCTTGCCGTGTTTTCCTCCTTTGCTATTTCAATTTTTCTTCTACCCAAATCATGTTTATTCTACCTCAAACATTCATTTTCTTTCTTAGTTGGAGAGTTTATTCATCTTTTTTTTCTTACTCCCAGCCTACCCTGTTTACAGCTCAAATTGTTCATTCAAGTGTTTTCCTAAAAATAACCTTTTCCCCTCAGAAGAATTCTATTTTCTAATAGGATGAGATATTTTCTCTCCTACTTCTGAATCTTTAAGTTAAATACAGTATACTATTTATTTTGTGATGATAACTGATGCATTTAAAATAATCTGAAGACATGTTAATTAGGTATTTTACTTGTTCAGTTGACTTTTAGGTAAAACTTAAGTTTTCATAAAACATGTCATCCCCTATTTGAGAAGTTTAAACTTTACTAAATATATCTCTGTGTACATAGTTTGTAAAAGAGCATTTGAAGTAGGAAAATCAGGAGATACAAGAATTTTAGACTTATGTCTTTGGAGGGAAGAAGAGATTTCTGTGTGTGCTGATCCTTTTCTGGCAGAGGGAAGACAGGGATGAGATATAGCCTGGTCTCAACCATGGTCTGTCTGGTGTATTGACTGCAGAGACTTCTCTGGGTTGGACTTTATGTTCTAATAAACAGATTGGTAGTAGTTATGGACAATGACTTGAGGGTGCCAAGGCTGAGACGGTGAGGCCCTTAAAGAGATCAGAAGGACTCAAAGACCTGAAACAGACTCTAGTGAGTGAGAAGGGACAGATTCCAGAGACATTCCTAGGGTATCTCTAACAGAACCTGGTCATTTCCTAGATGTGTGGGGAAAGAGAGAAAAGGAAGGCATGGGGACGGCAGGAAGGAGGAGCCAGGCTAATAAACTAGACGGTCCCGAGTCTGAATCCTGCTAATGCAGCACAAGATCACTTCTTTTGAGCTTCAGGTAGTGTCTAATTTTAAAAGCTATAATGTAGGGACTAATAATAGTATCTTTAGAATTCTCGAGATAAAAATAAGCATTCAATACAAATTTGTATTAATATTATTTAAGGCTTTTGCACTGAGAAAAATGATAATATTAAATAAAGCAGGGTTTCTAGCAAAAGTCAGTTTGGTGTCCGGGAAATGAAGTGCTTGTAGGTCCCTCAGGATGAGAAGCTTGGTGGGTAGCTGGGAACTGGAGCTGAGGAGGAATACAAGCGGCACAGAGAGAGAGATCTGGGAATGATTAGATGATAGACAGTAGCTAAAGCTACGAGATGAACTAGATCTCCAGAGAAGATAAGAAAGGAGATAATTTTTTAAGATGATAAAACAGAAAATGTTGGATAGGGATGAAAGAAGAGTAGATATTCTGGATGTAATTCTTACCTCTGTATACTTTTTGAAGAATAATTAAGAGAAATCCTTACTCCTGAGTATATTTGGAAACAGTTGTAACTCAACCAGAGCAAACTGTAAACATGTGGAAGACTCTAGACTTGGGCACTTGACAGACATTCAGAAGGGGGTGCTGACTTGCTGCTAATTGTTCTGGGCCTGGTGTGGGGGTGGGGAAAGTAAGCCAAGTAAGCAAGAAGCCAAAAGTACCAGTACTAAATGTTTTCTGATAATTCACTTATATTGACATCTTTTTTTCTATGTGAAAATTCCTGCATGAAGGCTCAAGATAGCTCTGAAAATTACTACCTGGTTCTTTAAGTATCAGTTCTTGCCGTTACCTTCATGCTATGTGCACCGAAGAACCAAGCACATATTTGCCTCCTGGTTCATCAAAACATTTAGCAAAATATCTCATGATAGTCTTACAGACAAGAAATATCTTATACAATTTAGTTGAAATGTGGCTTTACATGCATTTTAAAATTTAAGAACAGTGGGCCACATGACAATAGAGTTTGGCTTGTTCCTGGATGACTGAACCCAGACACAGAGATTTCCCACTTTATGCAGGCTGTGGACTTGTCCTGTTCAACATCTTTGTTAATTACTTGGATGAATATATAGAATAAATGCATATACCACATTCTATAAATGACTTAAAACTACTACAGATATTAATATTTTAGATGACAACATCACAATGTTTTAAAAAGTAATAGTGGACTTGGCCAGTAGCAGTAAGACTTGATTTTGGGGGAATAAATTTAAAATCCAGTCAGTGGGTTCAAAAAGTCAACTGTATAGCAAGTCATATGATAAAAGATTTGGGAGATGTGGTTGACCACAAGTTTAATAATAACAAATGTTCTGAATATGTTATTAAACAATAATTTAGTCTTCTACTTTACTAACAGAACCATAGGGAGGTAATAGGTGGTTAGACCACATTTGGAATACTGTGTGTAGTTCAGCTGTCAGATTTTTAAAAGGGAGTATAACGTACTGGTATGCTCAGACAAGGGTAACTGTGGTGATGGGTCTGTAAGTCATATTCAATAAAACAGTGATTCAAGGACCTAGAAATGTTTGGCCTGAATAAGGGAACACTAACAAGACAATGTGGAAGCTGCAATCAGAAAGTGGCCCTACTGAAGGGGACTCAATAATGTGTGCTGCCCTACAAGGCAAAATAAAGATCCACAAATGGATGGCACCAGGGGAGTTTACAATTAGATTAGGAAGTTTTGTATAGTTATGACTGCAATAAGCCACAAATATGACACTGGGGCCTTCTGAGAGGAGAAGTCATGGAAGAGGAAATTAAAAAACCTTTTTTTAAACCTGTGCTTCTATGACCTTTTAGGGAGCAGTACATGTAGCCACAACAGGCCTTTAGAGGACAATAAATGACCCCAGCTTGGTGTAAGAAAAATAGGACTAGGTGATATATGAGAAGACTGAAATGCCATCCTAATCTGCTTAGCTGTAAGGTATGCAGCTGATTACTTTTTAAACCTCACACCTCTCATCATGCAAATTATTGCCCTGTTAATCTTAGAATCATTGTGGTGATCAAAGTCTCTATCTTGGGGCAAGGTCTGGTACAACACACATATAATTGTAGCACTTGGGAGGCTGATGCAGAATGACTACAGTGAGTTTGAGATCAGCTTGGGCTACATGGTAAGTGCAAGGGCAGCCTGTGAACTATGTAGCGGGCATGTCTCAAAAACAAAACAAAACATACAAGCAAAGCAAAGCAAAACAAACAAAAGCAAATCTTTAAATCTTGGGACTTACTATACTTTACTGTTACTCTTGTCCATGAAAGTAGGAAAGGCATCTTATTTAGGACAAAGTATTTGGTACTTAATACATCCTCAATAAATTTTTTTTGAACAAATGAGTAAGAGACTGGAGACAGTGAAGGCACTTTATAATTATTACAGTTCTGTGTAAACACTAACTGTCACTCTCCATCCCTCCTCTCCCACATATCCCCCCACTAACACTTCTGCTAAGGTCAGAGATCAAGAATTTACTAGACTGTTTTAGAAGGGAGTTGTATATGGGGATAATTTTAGTTCTTTCTTATTTTTTGGTTCAAACAGCATTCTGTTTTCCTATTTCAATATAGCTCTAATTTACTTTTTACAAACAATTCAATGATTTCACAGGCTCTTGAGAGGACCACAGAGTCTTGCCACATAGGTGCTATAGACTCTATGTGCTCATAGGTTTCTCCTCTCTTCTTCTGGCACCACAGCCTTGAAGGCATCTAGTTCCTTAAAAAGACCACATTCTCACTTGGAGTCATGAAGCTTCAGGCATGTTGCTTTTTATGCCTTAAACAGTCTCCCTGCCTTCTGTCTAACTTATGTCTAATGCATTCTTGAAGGGATAGTCCTCAACAGAGGACTGGGTGATAAGGCCTTACCCAGAGACACATTCCCTGACCCCTCAAACCATCTGCTGTGTCCTCCTATGGAATATCTCCCTTCCTCCCTCCTAGCTCCTGTTAGAATTTGGAACAACACAAGTTTTCACATAATTGCTTATTATCTATCTCATCTATATATATCTCATCTATATATAAAGTTTGCAGGGGCAAGGGCTGTATTCTGTTTTTATTTGGTGCATTTTATGTAGTTCAAGAATTGTTTAACGTTTGGCACACATTAAAAACTCAGTATTTGATAATTTAAAGAATGAAGCAAACCTTGCAATGCTTTTGTTAGTTAAGTAGTAACTTTCATGTGCTCTTTATACTTTGTTTTTTTATTTCTTTTTCATACTTATCTGAAGGGACTTTATTTTTAGCATTGAATTTTAATGTTTATATTGCTTAAGAGGGGTATGCTATACATCCTCTTCCCATATTGCTTAACGTAAAAAATAAAGTTTATATCAAAAACTTGACAGGATTTTTAAACTATTTTGCAATGGGATCAAAAGTAAGACTTAGAGTATCAGCATGAACTTGTTTTTTTAAGCCGTATTTATTGAGAACCTAAAGATTCCTGTCCCTCAGTGCTAAGTTACCACCCACTGTCAAATCATGGAAATGAGTGCCAGGTGTCATTTTCAGGCCTCTGGCTGAATAACCATGAGCTGTCTTCTGACCAGGTGTGAGTCAGAAGCACAACCCCAGAACATTAGCCTGCACTGTATAATCAGAATTTTATGGCATGCTATGAGGTCCAATTGGTTCAAAGGATATTTCTCTGTGAGGTTATAAAACTTTTCTGCAGTCTCTCACCAAATTTCACAATTATTCAATATGAGACTATTCTAGTTACAAAACAGCCCAGGACACATGTAGGACTGTCAAAAGTTACAGGAGTTCTCTTCCTTGCAGCATAATGAAGATTTTACAGTGTTTTAATTCTGCTCCTTTAGGTCAACTTTGAAACAAGCATCCTGTGTCCTAAGGACCCGGGGATAAAGGCAGAATCCGGGACATAAACCTCCTCCCACAGAGAATGGCTTTTCATCAGGGACACAGCTCCCTGATCTTCCTGTGATTTATATGCCTACGATGTTGCTGCAAGGCTCTCAGTGAGGGCCTGAGCCTATCTTCCTCCTGAGGAGGACTACATCCCACTCTGCAGGACATATGGTGCACAGCTCCTAAAAGATTAAGGGGAACTTTAGCCTTTCTTATGTCCTCTAACCATGGACGATAAAGGTGCTAAAAAGAGCACCTTCCCTGAACTTTGAAGTAGCCCTGACTACAAAAGTCTGAGAAGACTCAAGAGTGAACGGCAGTCTCCCCAAGTATAGCTCAGCAGGTGTATGCCTATCGTGTGGTCATAAAAAAGACTTCAGAACCCTTCAAACTAACGCAGAGTTCAGGAACCCCAAGAAGCCTCCTGCATATTTATATTTATTTTGTAAATTAACAAGATCAAGAACATCTCCCGAGTCTGCAAAGTGGTCAACAAAGGACTGCTGATGGAAAGCCTACCCTAGGCAGAGAGCACAGATGTACATGTCCAGCTGCCCATGCCTTCCAAGATGCTCAGCCATTTTTTAAAAAAAAATTTTAAAATTTTTTATTTTCATTCTTTTGATACAGGGTCTCACTATATAATTCAGACTCATAGTGATCTTCCTCTCTCAGCCTTCACAGCTCTGTATTATAGGCATGTGCCACCATGCCTAGTTTTGGGGCCGGGAACCTGGGGCTGGCATAGAATGCAGTACCAGGGATCAAACTTGGGACCTTGCACTAGCAGGCAGGTATTTACACTACCAAGCTATCTCCCCCACCCCAGCCATACTTTCGTATCCCTTGCCAGATCCTTTATCTGCTCCCACAGCTACTGCTCTCCCCAGTCCCTTCCCTCTGTCCCACTCTCTCAGCAGGTCACTCATTCCACATTTCATGAACTCAAGGAATCCACAACCAATGCACTTCATCTCCCAGCCGTACCCCTCCACACATCCCCATCTATGCCTGTGCCCATCCTTGCTGCTTTGCCCTGCTGGAGAAGCACACATGGCCCTTTGTCAAGTTCAATTACTGCTTTGGCCTTGCGTTCACCTCTCTGGGCCCTTCCTCACTCACATTTTCCATTCTCCTTGCCTGGCTCCTCTCCCATGGGGTGTATGAGTTTCCTCCCCACTAATCCCATTTTCATGTGGCCCGCTCCTTGAGAGAACAATTCTCACTTTCTCTTCTGTTACCTCACTTCTGTTTACTCTGAATTCTTCCTAATCATAGTCTTGCTTGGCCTCTCTCTGGGGGTTTCCATCCTGTAACCACTCTCCTTCCAGGGGCTTTCCTGTCAGTTCACACAGGTCTCCTACTGCTTGACTCCCTTGTGTCTTCTGCTGCTTCACACTTGCATGCTGGAATTTACTCACGGTACACCAGGGACATGTGACCTCCTTCTACCATCTCTGTAACCTTAACTTCTCATTCAATTCAGTCATCCAGTCCATCATTTATGCAGGTGATATTTATAATATTTTACCATATTGACAGATATCTGCTACATGCTGAGGATGAATAAGGCATATATGTAGCCAACATGAGGCTTTAAAATAGTTAAGTCCAATTAAAGGCTACCAATGTTACATAAGCACACAGGGATCCAGAGTGAAAGGGAAAAGATGGTAAAGGGGCTTTAACCAAATCTTGAAAGTCAGTGATAAAGCTGTCAAGCGCACAGTGGTGGGTACAATTTTTCTAAAATTTAAATTTTATTTATTTATTTATTTTTATTAATTTCATTGAGAAAGATAGCAATGAGACAGTTTAAAAACTAATAGGACAGTTTCAATAATTAATACATTGCCTATTGTTGTCTTCATAGTAGTTATTCATAGTACAAGATGCAGTCTGTATTATATAATACAACGTGTCAAAATTTGGAAGTGTGTCAAAACTTGCATAACTTAAGAGACTAATATTTTTTAAAAACACAGTGCTAGCAAACCTTGGAGGGGTGAAATGTCTATTCAAAATACATTTTTGTATAACATAGTATGAAAACTGTAAATGTGGTTGTAGATTCCATATCAAGATTTAAGAAACCATGAATATCAATGTTAGGTATTTTCAAAAGAAAATACATACTATTATCTGAAAAACTATTAAAATACTCAAAGAAAGAAAGAAAGAAAGAAAGAAAGAAAGAAAGAAAGAAAGAAAAATGCCCCCAGGGGTTAGGAAACAGAGGAATCAAGAAATTCCAAGAATAGTGCATGTAGCATTGTGCTTCAGCTCTGAGCTTCAGAGCCAGGAGATCTGGACAGAAGCCCAGGCCCACCTCTTTTCTCTTTTAATGCATGGGAATGAGGATGTGCTACTTTTGGAAGTTTCGTTTTCCACTTGTATAACAATCCCTAACGTGCACAGCTGTTGCAAAACTTAGGTAAGAGTCAAAGTGTTTAGCATAATGCCTGGCACAGAGTGATTATTAAGTAATAACTATTACTAAAATATATTTATGAGTATAATATGTACCTTATAGCCACTGTAATGGAACCCACTTCATAACCTTGTTGTGAAGATTAAATGAACCTAAAAACTCTATGTGAAAAAACTCTAAAGAAAAGAGCAAGGGCCGGGGAGATGGCTCAGTGGAATAAGCGCTTCCCTGGCAAGTGCAAGGGCCTGAGTTCAATCCCTGGTTCTTAAAAAAAAAAAAAAAAAAAAAAAAAGAAAAGAGCAGCGCATTATTATTCCACCATAAAAAAGGATGAAGTGCTGATACATGCTACAACACAAAGGAGCCCTCATGATAATGATAATGGAAATAAAGCAGATAGAAAAGGACAAACACTTTGTGATTTCCTTTACCTTAGGTACACACGGTAGGCAAATTCATAGACACATAAAGCAGATTCAAGATTACTAGGGTTTTGTGAAAGGGAGAAAACAGAGTTATTGCTGAACAGGTACAGAGTTTTGATTCAGAACAGGAAAGGTTTCAGAAATAGTGGTGATGGTTTACAAATTATAAATGTCTTTAGTGCCTCCCAAATTGTGTACTTACAAATGGTAGACTCTAAGTACAGAAGAAAGAAATTTCAGGTTCATATGCCATTTTCATCAAAATTAATACCACTGATATTCAGAGTAGGGCAGAAATAAATCAGGACATTTTATCTACTTAGTATGTTTGTAGGGTTTTATGGATTACCAATACAAACATATGTTTTTAAAATTGGTAAACTTTTAAAAGAAGGAATTAATATAGGGTCAGTATTATAATCACCTAAAATCTAGACAGCTGAACTGCCTTTTAAAACCAGACAATTTTATTTCACTGTTACCTGTATTTGATCCAAGATGGCTTGATTTAACCAAGATCCCCTCCTGTTAATCGGTTTATAGTGTATTTCAGAGATATATAATTATTTTTAAGAATTCACAGCCTGATGCAGATGTAAAAAATGGACAAGTGCCCTCACAGAGATAAGTTCAGCATCTAGAAAACTATGTTTAAAATGACCCACCAAGGCCTTGGCAACAGGCACTTTCCTGTGGGCCTGGGCAGAAACACACTGGCTCACTAACCTGTGTTCCCTGACTGTTGATGTCGATGGCATCACTCCACTCAGTGGTTACTGCATCCAGCAGGTCCACTCGCAAAAAGAGACTAGGAAGTAAGTCTTTGGTCTTGCAGTCTGGGTAACTGGAAATCTGATGATACAGCTCATGATGAACTGAGCTCTCAGAAGGAATTTTTCTGCAATAAACCTCAAATTTTGGAATTTCTGAAAAGAAAAGTTTATGCATACTTAGGCCTTAAAGAGGACTTAGATATATTAAATATAATGTGGGAAATAAATTTCTCAAGAATATTTAGAAATACTTTTATTTAAGCATTCTGGATCACAGGTATCTACTAAATAAAAATCTCAAGAAACAATAAAAGCTGTTATTTAAATTCAGTGCTACAACACATACCTTTAATATTTTCCTTTACAAGCACTGCCACTGGACATCTGTTGTGCACAATTAGTCGAGGACTGGGGTCTTCTGAGAGTGTTAAGTAAGTCACTCCCAAGTACTCTTGATACGTCAGTGCTAGAGCCCTAGATCACAATAAAACCAAACAGAAATGGTTCAGACAAAATGCATGCTTTCTCTCTTGGTTCATGTTTACCCAGATTTGCAGTGTTCTGAATTCTAAAATGTCTTCTTTTTTGTAACTCAAGGGAGATATTTTCCAGAGAAGAAAGCCATGCCCTCTTTTATTACTTATCATATATAAATTGCAGATTTTTTCTGTTTCTCTCTCTCTGTGTCTGTCTGTCTCCCTGTCCTTGTCTGTGTCACGCTCCGCCCCTTGAGACAGTCTTTTTGTGTAGCTCTGACTGGCCTTGAACTCTCTGTGTACTAAACTTCTAAAGGCTAAAAAATTCACGATCATGGCAATAAGGTGCCTTTCATTAGGTCACAATATGTTTTCTTTTGTACTTGTTACATGTACCATAAACAAGTTATTTTTGATATATGCAGAAAGGATGTACTGCATACAAAGTGACCACAAAATAGAGGTCCAGTTTGAATAAACCACTACATTTCTCTGGCTTGATTCTGTGGTTATTATTTGAATAATTGGTAATCAGTAAGTGGGACAACTTACGTGTGGGAGTGATCACAGAACAATCTTTTGTGGCTTGTGTCTAAGTTATCTTTTCAAATTTTTTTTTTTCAAAACATTTCATTTTGAAGTAAAGTACTGGCAAAGAATAAGTGTTTCCAGCTTGATATTCTCATATGCTAGCTTTTGTCTCATTATTTTGCAGAGATTAAGAATTAAAAGGTGATTTTTAAAAAATTATGATATATAGTAAGTCCCTGACTAATGAATGAGTTCTGCTCTAGGAGAACATTAAGTTGGATTTGTTCATAAATCTGCCAAAGCGAGTCTTAGACACCTTTGATACAAATATACAATGTATATTGTTTTGGCTTCCTAGAAGTCCCCTCCACACCATCCCAGGTGCTTTCTCCTGCTTCCACACATCCTGGGCTCTCACTGTGCACTGCACTACTGCACACTATCACAGTGTGCAGGAAGTACACAGCTGCACAACTGTCACAGTGTCCAGCAGACATGTGAGCTCCTTCATGATTTGTTCACATCTACAAATGGCCAGAATTCAAGGCCTGTTCATTTCCATGAAAGTTCCCAACTCACATGTTCATAAGTTGGGAACTTACTGTATTGCTGCCATACTCTGGTAGCAGCAGCATCTTCCCCTAGTATGTGCCATGTAGGTTAAAAAAATCTCATTAGCAGCACAATGGGACAACACATATGCAGTCACATCTGATAAAACAATATAATGCCTGAAAGTCATTAAAGGTAAAAAAGTTCAATCTAGAATAGCACACGGGGAATCCTATAACTATTCTTCTGTCTGTCCGAGTATCTCCATGAACGGGGACACTGATGAGCAGACAAGGGCATTTACATATAGATAAAATACCTGGTGCAGAATCCATTTTCCCTAAAGTTCCCAAAGGGCACTGCCACGCTCTGTCTGGGAAACTCTTGTCTCACTATAGCTGGTAGGCTCCAGCACTGTGAGCTGTCAGCACCTGCAGCAGGAGAAAATGCCAGCAAGATCTGCTTCTGAAGCAGTGATGCATCCAACACAGATGGCCCGATGTCAGGCATTAAGTCCCAGCAAGGAAGGGAGCTGGATTTCACAGCAGACTGCTCTTTCCCTGGGCAAATGCTGAAAGTAGAACTGTCTGGAACATGAAAATCCTGAAAAACAAGATAATGAAAAGAGAGCACATTTACTACATCAATGCACTGAAGTTATCTATTTAAAGGAAGTTATGTATTTAAAGGACATGAAGTCTTGGAACACGGTCTACTTGAAGATGCAGGAATATTAGCAGTCCTGTTTCCACAGACCAACTCTAATGAGACCATTAAAGCAGTGGTCTGCTTTTTTAGGCATCATGAAATGTGATGGAACTGGGGTGGGTGACTAGAAAGGTGGGGCGAAGTTTTCATTGTCTTCCAGGTACTGCTAAAATCCTGATGTCCCAAGGGTGGAAATAGTATGTGCAGAGGGAAGTGTTCTTTTGGATAGATCTGGCTGCCTTGAAAGGTGTGGCACACTGGTGGACTTTGGCAGGAGGGACCTGAATGAGATTTGGAACAGGAAACTAGAAACTCAGAAGGCCAATTGTGTTTAAGGCTCATCCTGAGGGAGAAGCAAACTCTGATCCCAACCCTCAGATGGAATTCTATAGTTTTTGGCATTATAGACTCTCTGAATTTTACTCTGTTTTTGAGACAGGGTTTCACCATTTCAGAACTGCTTTGAATTCGCTAGGAAGTCCAGGCTGGCCCTGACTTCAGGGCCTATGTAGTCCACCCTGGCCTGGAACTCAGCAATATTCCTGTCTCAGTCTCCCCAGTGCCGGGATTACAGGCTTGTACTACCATGCCTGGCTCTGACTCTGAATTTTAGACTTAAGAAGAACCTTAAGGGATAATTTATTTGCATCTTCTCTTTTACAGCTGAGAAATCTATTTTCCAGTGACACAACATCACAAAACCAGGAAGTGGCAAAGCCCATCCAAAAGCGAGGCTTCCTGTTTCTGGGTTTGGGGTTTCTTCAATGTACCAGTTTCCACAGAGGCAAAAAATTGTTCGGTCTCACACAGCAGCTTCTCTTGCCTTCTGGAGTATGGTCTTTGTTTTTTTCTATATGCTACATCTGGAAGTATTAGAATATTTCGAGTTTATATAACTGGAAAATATTTTACTTTTAGTTTTCTTTTTGGATTTTTAGGAAGGATCTATAGGGTGTTCAGGATCTCACTACTAGATCAGACTTGCAGTGATTCGCCTGTTTGCAGCCTCCCAAGAGCTGGGATTACAGGCACGCACCAACACACCCAGTCTCAA
The DNA here is from genome assembly GCF_000260255.1 of Octodon degus. NCBI lineage: Eukaryota > Metazoa > Chordata > Mammalia > Rodentia > Octodontidae > Octodon > Octodon degus. Next base: position 2,324,636 of record NW_004524694.1, on the reverse strand, counting down.
TCACGGCCCCAGCATGTCGCTGGGGCGGGGCTGGCACGGCAGGCCTGGGACTGAAGCCCCTGCGCTATTTGGCCAGCCCTTTTTAGTTTTCAAAGGTATGTTTGCTAAGTATAAAATTCAATGAGGACAGATCTTTTTCTTTTTTTCAGTCTTTTGAATAAATAAGTTTAGTTTCTTACCCATTTGCTTTTTTTTCTAATGTGGAATAAGATGCCATTTAATTTTGTTCTACTACAGCTATTATTTTTTTTATGTATATGCTTTAATGACTTTTGTCTTTACAATTAGTTTCAGAAAACTTCATTTTTGTGTATCTTGGTATGATTTTATTCATATTTCTTATGTAAGAGGTTCATTTTTCTTGGAAATGTGGTACTATAATTTTGACTAAATTCAGAAATTTTAAATCTTTAAATATTTATTGCTTATCCCCCTTCTGCTTTGAGAATTCTAATGATAAGAATATAAGTTTCTTGATTTTGGCACAGAGTGAACTATTACATGACTGATCTGTAAATGCTTTCTTCATTTTTATTTTAGATAATTTTTATTGTTATATTCATTTAAGTTTGTAAAAATTTTTTTTACAATGTGTAATCTATTATTAATCTCTTGTTATGTATTCATTTCAGAATATTTCTCTAAAATTCACTCTGTCTTCATCTTATATCATTCACATTTCAATATTTGTCTACAAGTTTTGATTTGCTACATAATTCTTACCGATTTTTCAATAAAGTTAATAATAAATTAAAAATAAAAAAAATTTTAAAAGCATAAAAAAAACCTGTCAGGTCTCTCTCTTTCAAAAAAGAAAAGAAAAGAAAAAAGAAAACCCATATCTGTTTAAAGAAGGCAGTGTTTAAAACAAAAGGACTATTTTTCTGGCAGAAAACAGCCAGACTTCCCTACTTTCCAGGAAGCTGAGGCAAATCAGAGGAGTTCTGGGTGATACTTCTGTAGCTTGTCAAAATCCTACTTACAATGTGCATATTGTTGACCTCTTATTTTCCATGTGGGCAATCAACTGGATATTGCTAGCCACCTATTTATTTTTATTACTACTTTGGGGAACCAGGATGGAATTCTGATATTTTTGTAAATATCACAACATATTATAAACTAGAAAGTATAAAGATTTTATCCTATTTAATTATTCTAATATAATTTTGGGAGCTGAAAGTGTGAAAATAAGTGCAGACACAAGTAAAGATAATGCTATAGAAATTTCAGAAGCATAAATCAGTTAACAAACCTTAGCACATTCTAACATTTTGAAAAGTTTCCTTACTGTCTTACAACATAATTGTTCATTTTAATTACACTAAGAACTGAATAAAAAAAAAAATCCTTCTCATCAGTCTCGGATTTATTTTTGCTTATTCTGCCACTATGTTAATAGAAATGAGCTGCTATGTCATCAAACTTACTTCCTTCAGAGACTCAAGCTCACTGTCCCCAGCACTGGGCTCAGTTCAGGCCCTCATCCTCAGCCAGCATGGCTCTTCCAGCACTGCAGCTGTGAGGCAGATGTTCTTTTTCATTCAGGATGGGAGCTAGTCCTCAGGACCACTACTCTGCTGGTGAAGGTTTAGTGATGCTGCTAGCAGACTGTACCGGAGCCTCTGAGCACCTGGGCCACAGGCACAACTAACCTAGCAGTGTGTTAGGATCTGCGACTTTGTAGGATTTCTGCTCACTGAGTACTATGGAAGCACTGGCCCTTCCATCTATAGCTTTACAGCAAAATAAGGGAACTTCTTTTTATCTGTATTTAGGGTTAACATTTTGTTTGCCCTAGTTTTTAAAAAAATTTATCCTATTTGTTAATTTATCAAATGTAGACAAATAATCATGCATAGATTTCTTACCTCCTTTCCAGAATGCAGATTGGAGACAGATAATTGTGGTTTGTAAAATATGTGATACGGTGTATTATTGATTATTGTAGTCTTATCTTCAATCTGAATAATCTGTATGCCTTGCTGTACCATCGAAGAAATGCAGAACTGACACAGCTGAAAGATAATTGAGGAGAGAACAATTTTTACCTTAAGGCCCATGCAGACCACATGACTATTCTTAATATGGCCTTTTATCTATTGGTTGCCCAGGACAGCAGTAATTTTATATTTCTTCAGGGTACTTAACAGCATTCCCTTTCAGTCTCAAAAAAGCCTGAACAATGTCAGGGAACAGTATTTATTCTCTAACAGGGTACTTTCGCCAGTCAGTTACTCTTGTTGCTATTGTGTAGTGACTAACAAGACTTGTTTTTAGGTTATCTCCTAAGTTACCTCACAGAGTATTTATTTATAAAGCACTTATATGTAAAGTAATAGCACGCATCTTACCCAGCAGCCTTCGACCCAGTATCCCTCCTCCTCATGCTCATCATAGCAGTGATCTCACAGAATGCCTGCTATGGGTCAGGAGAGCTGAGCACTTTGTTAATGATGATGATGATGAAAACAATAATAATGGACTCATATACTATTATATTATGCTTTTCCCATCAGCTTTAAATTCTTTGTACATTTTAACTTACAGGCACTCTATACTGCAACATTTTTTCCCAGCTTTTGATGGTAGTTCTCAACTTACAACTATGCAACTCTGAGTGACTCATGCTCACAGTTCTTCTTAAAGTTACTACGTAAGGTAGTTACTATTTTCCCTATTTTAGAGTGAAGAGCAAAGAGGTGAGGCAACCTGCCTGAGGTGGAGCTGGAACCCTGTGGTGACTCTGGGGTGCTGTTTCTTCCCCTTTCACTCATCATCTCACTGCCTTCCCACACTACATGAAGAACCAATGCTCACAGATGTGACCTCACTAACAAGGCACCCATGTAATAGGTGGCAATCTCAGAGCAGCAGTTCTCAAAGAGCAGTTGGAAGATTCATGGAAAATATCTGAGCAAGGGGTCCTCAGTTGAAAATTTTTTATTTTTTTGAGACAGGGTGTTGCTGTGTAGCTCAGGCTAGCTTTGCCCTCACTATGCAACCTGGGCTGGTCTTGAACTGGTGACAATCTTCCTGCTCAAGCCTTCCAAGTGCTGGCATTATAGGTGTGTGTCAACATGCCTGTCCTGAAAGCTGTTTTTATAAAAATACTCAAGTGCTGTTCATCTTTTCACTCTAATTTCTTCATAAGTGTAGAGTTTTTTTTTTTCCGCAGAAGTTATGACATATGATGTGATCTCTCTGATAGCCGATAGAATGTTTTAAATATTTCTAATCTGTTTTTAATTTTTCTTATCTGATAAAAGTGATATTACTCATAGAAACAAAAGGTCTCTGTGTTTTTCCATAGTTTTTTTTTGTTTTGTTTTAAAAAAGGTTTTTTTTAATTTTAATTTTAATTTTTTTTATTTTTTTGCGGAACCGGGGATTGAACTCAGGTCCTTGCGCTTGCCAGGGAAGCGCTTATTCCACTGAGCCATCTCCCCAGCCCCATTTCCATAGTTTTTAAGAGCATCAAATAAGTTGAGAATAAAAAGTATGAGAGCTACTAATAAAGAATAATGGGACATCAATATATTTTCCAATAGCTCATTCATTTATTCATAAACATCCATTCAGCACTTACTGTGACCACTTTGTGAGGAGCTAGAGGTAATGGGCGCCTAACTGTATACTGCAACATTTTTTCCCAGCTTTTGATGGTAGTTCTCAACTTACAACTATGCAACTCTGAGTGACTCATGCTTACAGTTCTTTGCCATTCACACCCGTGTTACAGTTCTCTGGCCAGTAAAGCATCAACATGTGTTGCCCAGACAACTCTGAGGAAATGGATACCAGTCTGAATTCTGAAAAAAGACCAACTTATTGCTTAAGAATAAGAAAAGCTTTTTTTTTTTTTTTTTTTAAAGTGAACAAATGATCCTAACTTTCTCGAAAGGTTCTTCAAAGGTGCATATCAAACAGTTCTAACTTTTTCACAGGGAAAGGTCATCTGAATTATACAACTCTGCTAAAGCATTCCTTCTTTTCTCATTTAGTAAAGTTAAAATAATGAAGGTATTGCAAGAATAGCATGAGTCTTCCACATGGCATGCTGATATTGTACATTCAAGTGCTCATTACTGTATTATTCAGTTAAATGGTTTTCATAAGCTTTAGATTTATACTGAAACATGCACACCATTTGCATTAAACAATGGATTCAGCATGTTTTCTTTGTAAGCAAGTTTCTAAAAACATGATCACTTCCCTTTTTTTTTTTTTTGTTCCTCGAATGCCTTCAGGGCACTTTTGGCCAGCGGGAGAGTTGTGAGGTTCGAACTCCAGCAACCTGAGGCTGACAGCTTTGTGGAAGCAGCCACTTAA
>NW_004524694.1:2319045-2320204 GCF_000260255.1 Octodon degus | reverse complement strand
AGCGGGAGAGTTGTGAGGTTCGAACTCCAGCAACCTGAGGCTGACAGCTTTGTGGAAGCAGCCACTTAAAGGACTGAGCTAGGGCCAGGCCCCCCACTTCCCTTTTGTAACATCTTTTTTTTAGCTTTTTTGACAGAGTCTCCCTATTTAGGGCAGGTGACCTTGAACTGATGGCAATCCTCTAACTTTTAGCCTCCCAAACTCTGGGATTACAGGCCTGCACCATTATGCCTGGCTTTGCAACAGTGCTTCTATGGAAAAGAATCAGTCCACATCATTTTGCTCAGGAAATAATCTATGCTGCAGGGGACTCTGTCCTTTCACATAATGGTCTGAATATTAGCACCTCTATTTCCTGTTCTAAAACAGGAAGGCCAGGTACAATCTGTGAATATTTTAGAATTAAATTATTTCCCCCACATACCATAAATCAAGTGACTGCCGAGTGTTCTGAAATAGAGCAGTTATTGGATAAATTATGTGACACAGCTCTTGTCACTAATAAAGGGAAAATACTATAAAACAGAGGTCTAGGAGGAAATCAAGTGTTTCACTGTTATATACTATTGAAGATAAGTAATATCCTAAAGGCACTAAAGTAGAAAGGACTATTTTCACTGAGCCTTATCAACATTGACTTTACCTTTTGTTGTCCAAAAGCACCAAGTCTTATTTCAACATCAACAAATGCTTCTTCATCCAATGTTACAACTTCACCATTACCTCCATCTTTCCACTTTGGAGATGTCAGGTTATGAACCATTTTAATTGCTACTGACTTGTGCACAGTATTTGTATTTGCCCAGTATATCCCAATTTGAAAAGCTTCCTAGAAAGATAATGTCTCACTTTAGAATATTTTTATTAATGTTGACATTTTTAAAACTTCAATCCCAGAATTTTAAAATATAAAATAGGTCAGGCAAATATCCTCCTCTTCCCTTTTTTCTTTGTAGTGGAACCGTGCATTTTATCTTGGTTTCCAATGTCTTTTTTGACTCACAATGAAATTCATTTTTTCAAAAGAGTTTTAGAAAAAAAAATACCAAAGTCTTAAAAACTGAAGATTTCATCTCATTTGACAAGAGAATAATATGCAATATTAGGTTTCCATAGGTCAACATTCCAATTTCATAAGGTAATAGCATCTGATTATTTA
>NW_004524694.1:2315389-2318908 GCF_000260255.1 Octodon degus | reverse complement strand
AAGCTTGTTCTAAGTAGGTGCTTTAGACCACTGAGCCATCTCTCCAGCCCAGCATCTGATTATTTAAACAAAAAAGAAAAATGCAATTGAATAAAGATGTTTGTGGACTAGAACTAAAAATAAAAGACCCTAAAATTGTTCTCTTTGAGAAAAATACTTACGAGTTCTGTTTTCTTGTAGACTTAGATGTTTTTTGAGATCAGCTAGTTTTATAAATTTAATTTTCCTCTGACAGCATATAAAATCTTTGTAAGATTTTTATCTTGTAAATGAGACTTTTCTCTAATGATTCCATGTTGTTATCATCAACACCAGGTAAAGATTGATAATTATGGATGTACAAGTCCACTTATAAGGAAAAAGCTCTGACAAAATGTTCAGAAATCTTTAACACTTTAGAGATTTCAGAGTCTCTAAAACTGCAAAGATAACTGAGAGAGTAAATCAGCATATGTATTTTTGAATAATGGAGTAGATCAACTTTGATACTTGTCAAATACCCTGCACACATGGAAATGAGAATGAGCCAGTGCAAGTTACATATCAAGTTTAATGACACCTTAACTAGGAATGCTGCTGATGGGAAAAAAGACATCTGAGAAGCCTCTGAATATCAGAAAGCATTCCATATCCTTATGTGTGCATCTATGAGACAGTTTTACATAACTGATTCCTTCTGCTAAGATTATAAATACAACCTCAGGAGAAAAGTTACTTATTGAGAGAAAAATGTTAGGTTTAAAAGTTATAGTACCTGAAAATTAGGAGGAATAATAATTTTGCCAGCAGGAACTTGTAAAACAATCTTCTCTCCTTCAAACAGCCAGAGGTCCCACTCAGACTGATTGATAAGCAGGGCCCAGGGTAGAAGTTCTATCAACAAGGTTCTAACATATGGTTTCCAGATTGACAGCTTCACTCGCATTGGGCTATCCCACTGACTCAGCTGTTCATTCCTGTTCCAAATACCACATCCAAGAGACTCAATGAAATATGATGACTTCAGTATTTATGAAATATACTTAAGAATTCCAGACACATAATGCTCCTGTATGATAGCTCTTTACACCACAGTCACTCAATGCTGAGTTTGCCAGCAGGAAAAGCAACTTTTCATGCAATTATATTCTAGATTATGAGTTTAAAAATGTATAAATTGTATCTACTTGATGACAAAAGGTCAGAATCTGACAGATACATACAAATACCATTTTTGTACTATTTCATAGTATCTAATATTTTTGTGCATGGTTACTTAACATTTAGAAGTGTGTGAAGAAAAAAGTTGCTGAAGGATGTTACCTGTTGGAATCCTTCTTATTATAAGGCCACCTGGGCTCAAGTGATTTTTCTGGCCCATAAAAGTCATCAAGGATCTGATTAACTGTGCCTCCAGGGAGTATCTTAGTGGCTATCTGCCTAATGAGGGCTGTTGAGATGGGAACAGCACAATCTGAAGGATCATATTCTTCCCTAGGAAATGAAAAAAAAAAAGAAAAACAAAACAAAAAGAAAGAATGAACACCAGACTTTGAAAGTGGTCTACAATTTGTTTTTGAAAAATCTAACTATAACATATGCTGTAGATCAATACTTTTTGTGGGACTGAGTAAATTTTTGGTGACAAAGAAATTTACAACACAGTTTTTGGATGATCTGTGCCCAGAATTTTCCTACCCATCCACCAATGCGTAGGTGACATTTCTTCCATGGCAGAAATCATATGTTAATTAAATCTGACAGTGGGCATGGGAGACATTCCCCATCCTAGCACTTGGGTATCTGAAGCAGAAGGATCCTGAATTCAAGCTGAGTCTAGGATAACAGGCAAGTTGAAGGGTGACCTGGATTATACAGTGAGACTGTCTCAGAAACAAATAGCCAATCATGATGGTGCATGCCTGTAATCCCAGCACTTGGGAGGCAGAGGCAGGAGGATCACTGCAAGTTGGAGACCAGCCTGTGCTACAAAGTGAGCTTAAGGCCAGCCTGAACTGCATAAGAAGACCCTGTCTCAAAAAGACAAAAACAAACAAATAAATAAACATAAAAAATAACCACCCATTAAATCTAAATTCAGTTACATTTTTTTTTCTCAGCTTAATGAAAAAGGCTGACTTTTATCTAAAACTATACAAGAGAATTAAGAAAGTACTAGGCTGCATAACTTTCAAATAATATTCTCCTAAAATAAGAAAACATACAACAAAAGTTCCATCCAAGCTCGTCTTTTGCCCCAGAGCACAAGATTACTTTTCTGTTGAATTTCTTTTAAGAAAATATATGTATTTTGCTAATACCTTGCTTGAAATGTGAGGTGATGTACAAGGTCAGGTTCTATGTTTTGTAGTGGCTTTTCCTGCCCTTTTCCTGGAATAATCTGTGTTTCACTCAATCCTAGACTCCTTTTCTCCAAATGTATGATAATGGGGTCTGGAAGATGACTCCTCATGATAAAAAGAGGGCTGAACACAATCTATAAAAATAAAAGGACAGAACAACTTTCATATTTGCTTTGTTGCAGTATTCCAGCTGTTTGATGCTAAAACAAACTTGCAATAAATCTCTTCCTTAGGTCACTCTGACCTTAATTTATTTCAGAACAGGAAAGGTCAGAGTCGTATACCATATTTTAGGTTTGGGAACGTACTCACCATTCGTTGTTGCACTTGAGAGTTGGGTTCTAAAGTCAAAACTGTACACCAGACATAAATAATGGAGCTGTTTGAAGATGGCACCTGCACATGAGATAGAAAAGGGTCCTTTTAAAATACTAAACAATGAACTAATTAATCAAAATAGGACACTGATAAAAGACACTTGACCCTCAGTTTGGAGGATATGAAAGTCTGACGTTATAGAAAAAAAGTAACAAAACAAAATACCCCAAAAACCAACTTAGTAAAAACAGACCTCATTATAGCATAAAGCCCTAGTGCATGAGAGGTGTTATTTCTCTGCATCTGCAAGACAGAGATAGTAACAATATGAGAAGCACTTTTCAAAGTCTTTCTAAGTTTCTTCAGAACACTTCCCTTTTTTATGTATCACTCATTTATGACATATTGCATTAAGTGAAGTGCATATTGAGAAATTTCTCATGCTGCTGTACTCTAGACTGTGTTACTTCTCATACCTGGATGACTATACTATACTCAGCAGCTTTGGATTCCAGGCACACATCTCTTGACCAGTCCTCATCTCCTTTGGCCTTCACACACAACTCTGTCAGTTCACTGTTTTCCAATATGTATGAAGGTAATTTCTGTTTGGGTGTAAGGCAGTCAAAATGTTCTCGAACCACGGCATGTCCATCTTGACCAATGTAATGCTGAACAACTTTTAGTTCTATGCTTTCCGATAAGTAACTACAGATGATCTGTCTTCCACAAATGATAATCTAAAAGAGAATATATAAATATATAAGGCTTCATCAATTCAGACTTCATTAATGACAAGAAGGAAAGGAAATTTGAAGAAAAAATGAATTTTGCTGTGCCTATGTTGTGTTTTTTTTTT